>NW_026054690.1:0-85333 GCF_022830035.1 Ophidiomyces ophidiicola
CCCCCCGCCGCTGTTGTTCGTTGTTCGAGAGCGTCGCCGGGCCTCCAGGCTGACCCGACGAGGCCAGACCGGACCTCTCCCCCCCCCCCCGCCCCCGCCGCCGCCGCCGCCCTCGCCCTGCCCGCACGGCCCCGCGGATCCTCCCCGACGCTGTCACCGCAGCAGCAGCCACCTGCAACGCCAGCGCCGCCCTGGTGCCCTTCGCGCGAAGCTTGTCGTCTTTGTGTGCTGCTGTGACTGGCCCTGCTGGCGCCGGCATTTTTAGTATTTTTATTATCATTATTCCTGGGCCAGTGCACGTCCCCTTGTTTGTTCTCCTGCCGCGTCCCAAACAGAAACCCAAACGCGGCGACCCACGGCCAGATGATGAAATCTTCTCACCGCGACACCGCCGCGTGGCAGGGCGCTGCCGTGGGTGCTGTTTCGCGCCGTGACCCTGCCCCGGGCCGTCAGCAGAGGCGCTATCTGGCCCTGAATCCCGCGTGCTTCACATGTCGTTCGCGATGGATCCGGAGGCAAGGTTTCCTCCTGCTTGGATCCCTGGGTCTGACCCTATATATTATATTGCTCTGCTTTCCCTCGCTAGCCATTCGTTTCTCGCACTGCCTGGAACAGAATTGTGTCCAAATCTTTCCCTCCTGGCTCTGCATGGCCCTGTCGACCGCACCCATGGGTATCGCTCCGTCTGTTGCCATACCGCAGGGGACTGTGGTTGGCACTGTCATGGCTGATGCCGCTTTGCGCCGTCCTGTGGACGCTTTCCTTGGAGTACCGTATGGCCAGGCGCCAATCGGCGAAGGGAGATTCAAGCGTGCGCTGCCCGTGAACCCGTCAAACGCGACCATCGATGCTTCAAAACACGGGAAAAGGTACTTGCAGACTGCCTCTGACATGCCAACTGAGCTTATTCGCTTCTGACACTGTATGCTAACAATAACCCCTCGTTAGATGCGCTGCCGGGCCTCTGACTATGCCTGCAACCGACTGGGGTGAAGACTGCTTGAATTTGAATCTTTTTCGCCCCAAAGATATGCCTCCAAACAGTAAATTGCCCGTCGCCATATACCTCCATGGTGGCGCTTTCAATGGCGGTGCTGGTATGTGACATGGGGCCCTCTGTCACTTTATACCACCTGCAGAGGCTTATGCGTCATTTGGTCTAGGCAAATCGCATAATTCCGCAAATATGCTCTCTTGGTCGGAAGAACCTTTTATCATTGTGAATTTTAATTATCGGTATGCTATTATTGTTTCTCTTAGCAAATGATTGCGCTAAAATTCTCTTCCACCCCAGACTTGGTGCACTCGGCTTCCTCCCATCGGCCATCATGGCAAAAGAAAAGCAGCTGAATCTGGGCCTGCACGACCAAATATTACTATTGGAGTGGGTCCAAAATAATATTGGAGCTTTTGGTGGAGATCCGAACCAAGTAACGCTAATTGGTCTATCCGCCGGTGCTCATTCGGTATGCTTTTCTCCCCAGAAATATTGAGCTAACTAATGCACCGGCCTTCTAACCTGCGCATGTAGATTGGACATCATATTATGCATGAAACGAAGCCAAAGCAACTCTTCCACCGAGCCGTTCTTGAGTCCGGTGCCACTACTGCTCGTGCAATTTATCCACCCGATAACCCCCTACATAAACAGCAATTCGATGAGTTTCTCACAGAAGTCAAATGCTCCGGGCTTGCTGAAAATGCAATACTACCTTGCCTACGAGGTAAACCCGCTCTTGACGTTGCGCGCGCCTCGGAAACGATCTTCAATCGCTATGGCCCCTCCAATCGATGGGCCTTCCAACCCGTCATTGACGGTGACATAATAAAGGACTCTCCTACCAAGAACTGGCAATCTGGTATCTGGAATAAGGTACCCATCCTGACAGGTTTCAACACAGACGAAGGCGCTCCTTTCACGCCTTCCGGCCTGTCAAAATCTGAGGAATTTTCCAACTTCTTCCGGACCCTAATTCCCGCTATGTACACGTCAGACATCAACCTGCTTGACCGACTTTACCCCGACCCCCTCAAAGATCCTAAATCTCCTTACGTCGAAACCCGCCCGATTAGAGTTGGCCCTCAGTACAAACGAGTTGCCGCTGCATACGGACAATTCGCTTACATCTGCCCTGTTCGACAAACCGCGGATCTAGCCTCCAAAGGCCAAACCGCGCCGGTTTACTTGTACCATTGGGCGTTGAACAAAACAGTGCAGGGAGGCGCCAGCCATGGCGACCAAGCGGAGTATGAAATATTTAGCCCTGGCATAAGACAAATTTCCCCGGCGCAGGAGCAAATATCAGGCTTTCTTCATGCGTATTTTACTTCTTTCATCACCAAGGGGGATCCTAATGCCATCAAGGGCACGTTCGCAAACAGGCCGGCCTGGAACGCGTTCAAGGTTAGCACCCCAAAAAGCGTAATGCTTTTTGGACAGGGAAATGATCAACGGGCGGGAGGAAAAGGGGTCGGTGTCCCGGCCCAAATGACAGACAACAGGGCCTTCGAAACGGAATGTAACTTCTGGTGGGATCGAAGGCTTCTGACGGAAAAATAACGTTTTGGCTGATGCTTGCAGCTTTACGCATGTAACGACTGATGTCCTGCATATATCTGAAAATCTTCTGTGTCTCAGCGTCTTTGATTTGAGAAAGTAACATCAATATAATCATGGTTCCAACGCACGCAACATAGTGGCGTTGCAGACCAATTCCTACGTATGCGATGAGACTGTAGGTGGGCGGTTACATGTTGGGGAAGGTGGGCCTACAGGTGCGTGGGAGGTTGCAGTTCGGATGAATAAATCTCCATTAAGATTTCGGAGTTTACAAGGTAGTAGTGTTTGGTGTAGTGACTCCGCACGCCCATGCAGCTGTTGCAGCTAGTAGTAATTCCTCATGCTCTCCCGCCGGCAATATCTTGGCCTAATCTATACCCGCCGACCTTGTCCCATTCGACCTTTTGCCGGGTTATGGGCAGCTGGCGCCGGAGACCCTTGAACGCGCCCTCAGCCAGCCTGCCAAACGCCCCGTTCAGCTCTTCTTGGTGCTCCCGCTCGACAGCGGCGATGCGTCGGACAATGGTATCCGCCGAGAGACTCGGCTGGATGGGCACAGATACAGGCTTTGTATTGCTCAGCGACACGTTTCCGTCTTCGTAGTAATGCACATCCACATGCAGCTTTCCCGTCATCGTGGCTGGTGAGGACACAGGTACGTGGTAGATGGCACGGTACCGGCCATTCCAGAAGTTATTGGGCGAGTATTTGTTGGCGACGAGCAAGATTGTGATGGCGAAGTCGTCGGCGCTGGGGTAAACCCCGTATGAACTAAAGGAGAAGTGCTCACGTACATGCGGGGAGAGCGCGCGAAGGATGGATTTGCTAGCTCGCGAACTCACGTTAGCAACGTGTAAAGGTGACAGGCCGCCTATCCGACCGGGATGCCTGGGTTCAACGTACATGAGCTCCGAGTTCTGGGACTCGAGAGGGTGGGATTGGGGGGCAGAAGCGGTCTATTATTCGCAAAATTCAGGGGAGCGCCCATCAGCACAACGGCCCTCAGCTCACCCGTGGGGGGGCCGCGAGAACACTTGCCTGGGTGACATGGTCAAACTCAAAAGACGATTCACTCCCGGGGTCGAAATATCGGCCGTTGTCCAGCTTGTTATACTCGCTCACGATCACCTGCACGCGCGCGCCGAGCAGCGCATCAGCACCCGCGTTGTGTCCCAGGATGCAACACAGAGACATCACCTACCTCCTGGCTTCCACCTGGCAGCTTCGTAGTCGCCAATTGCGTCTCGTTGTAGGCCTGGAAGGCGGGCTCGAGCGAAGAAACCAGGTTGGGCGAGTGCGAAGTCAGGGCCTTGATATCTGTCGCACCGAGAGGTCAGAACAAGCAGCGCCGCATCCCGGGTGTAGCTGGCGGCGGAGAAGAGCACAAACGAGCATAGGACGCAAACAGGCGGGTGTAGAGGGATGTAGTACCTGCAACGACATCGTTGAGCTATGCGGGATTAGCAGGCGGACGGCACGGGGAAACAGCGTGGGCGCAGCGTACCTCTCCAGGCGGGGCGCCTTGAACAAAAGACGACGCAATCTCGATGTTGGAAGGCATTGGCGCGGCATCGACAGGCGGTGCGGCAGCGGCAAGTGGTGGTGGGAGGTTGTCTGAGCGTCCCAGCGGCCGTGACGGCCGGCGAGAGCGATGGCGATGCGGGGGCGGATGCCAAGCACAGGTTGGAGGTAGTTAGTTAACTATGCAACGCGTCGCTTCAAGCGGTCTATCTACCTTATTCTGTAGTTATGTATGTACACACCCGCCACCGTCGCTTTTCTGCTGGACATTCACGTCACTATATACACAAACACCCCGTCTGCGGCTCTTCAGCTGCCCAGAAAAGAAAAAACAGGCATCAATTCCACATCTCGCCGCCCAGCCATCCATCTTTACCCCCGGGCTGGCATCTCCTTTGCCATGGCTGCAAACAGAGCCTTGACACCATCCCATGCCTCCTTGCCGCTATCTAAAATCTGGTCTGGTGGAAGGAAGAAGCCATAGCGACCTCGATCACGCAGTTCAGGCGCGAAGGGATACGTGATATTTGCAACGTCATTGGCCCAGTCGGCACTGTCTCCACTGATTGGGTAGATGGTCTTGCATGTTGTGCCAACCCTCAGAGTGGTGTTGAAGGGGGCTGCGAATGCATCTGCAAAAACCTGTGCAAGCTCGAGTTGTTTCTTCGAGTTTGCTGGGACCTTGTCGCAGTTGTAGGCATAGGCTTAACCGACAAGTCAGCCGTTAGCAATGGACCGAACGCGGCAAGGAACGCAGACATCAGAGGACTTACGAGTCATAAACAGTTGACCATAGGAGTGCCAATCAATGTATGATATGAGACCAGCGGGCTTCTTGGCCAAGTCTAACATGAATTCCGTTTGAATCTTGACCTCTGTTGCAGAGCCTGCGCTGGGTCCTGTTGTACGGATTAGCGGCTGCTCCGCCCCATGTCAAAGGAACTTGTGACAGTCGTTTACATACCCCGGTATGAGTCACTGCATGGGTCGGTAGATGAATGTGTGCCATTCCAATAGGCTGGGTAGTTACGGTTAGGGTCAGTTCCGATGCACTTTGGGTCTGGCGTGGGCTGGCGATTCTTGCGCCAGTTTCTGTGCTCCCTAGCTAGCGACTTTTGCGTAAAAACGAAGCCTAACATTATGACGTTAGTATTCCATACTAAGCTGTCGACGCACGGGCTTACCATCCGGGTTGGTGACGGGGAATATAAAGAAGTCAAAATTGTCGAGAGTGGCTGTTCCTTTGACCTCAGTTGTTTCCTCAAGCAATTTCACCATTGTGTATTCAACTACCTAGAGTAAAGTGTAAGACGCTGTAGAACACCATTGAAGCCAAAATGGATTTAGCTGCAGGAAGAGACTGTTACCATTGTGGTGATCCATTCGCGGGCATGGATGGTCCCGTGAAACACGACAGCGGGCTTTCCTTTCTGTTTGCCCCACAAGTGGAGAGCTCGAACATCACGGCCTTCATAGGACTTACCTGCCACCACGATCGCTGAGTTTTTGGGGTACTTTTTCTGTAGGTGATGGAGGTATTTTTCGTGGTCGTGATAGGTGTGGTAAGACTTGTACCAGGGACCGGTGGAGCTGAGGTCTAGAGGAGGGAGTTCCGGTCAGTCCAAATTTACGAGACGATCTGGCCCAAATCAGAGCCGTTCTCACCTTTGTTTGGAAAGTGGTCAGTCATGCCAGCCGCTTCGGCCTTGATGGAGGCATCCATGTCCTCATGCATGACCTGTACTTCCATGTCCTTGGTGGCGGCCTGGAAGGCCGAGGCCTGCTCCGGCGACACGATGACATCCGCATTGAGGCCTGCTTTGTCGGGAAACTTCCAGCATTCGAGATCCAAGTCCTTGATCGTCTGCACTATTTTGGCATGATTGTTAGGGTTGGTCGGGACGCGGATAACTCTGGTAGCAGGTGAGGCTGGAACGGCAGCGGCAAGGGCCGAGGCCACAAAAGCAGAAACAGCCAAAAGCGACTTCATACCGCCCCGATATGATACAGCAAAGGAGAATGCCCAATGATGCAACGTGCAAAGTCACAGATATTGCGAGAATCCCCGCCCAAACCGTGGAAGCATCATCTGGTATATAAGCCCAGGGTTCCGGCCCACCCCATGCAGCTTGGCCGGTTTCATGGGAGATACACAAGAACGAAGACGCGTCCCAGAGGGGGAATTACCTTGGGACGAGAGCCGCCAACGAGTCAGCGACAGCAACAGAGAGGCTTGGGGGGCATGGATGGGAAGGGAACGCCGCTGGAATCCAGTTTTCAAGCGCTCAGCGAGCCAGTTTAAGGCGGGATTGACATAGTGCGCTGTAACCCCAAACAACCCAAGACGCCATGGGCGCATGCTAGATGTCGGATGTCCGAAAGAGCGGATGAGCCAACTCCAACAACGGCGAGCCAGACTGAGTTAAGTAGTTAACTAGGCGATCAACTAGTTAGTCAACTAGCTGACTGCCTACGGAAGAGGTAGTTAGTTAGTTAATCATGCGAGCAGATGTTGGGACAGGCAGCTAGTTAGCTCAGTAGGCAGATGAGTACCGGCAGTTCGAAACAAAGCAGCCATGAAAGCGGCCACAGCTGCCTCCATAAAACCGAAACTCGCTGCTTGCCTGCCAGCAGCGGGTGGTGCGGTTGGAGTGCCGTCGTGCCGTGGTTAATTCCTGGCGCCCAGCACGCGCGGCTTGGCTGGCGTCGACTCTTTGGTTACATCCGCCGAGGCCGACAAGAACGCAGGTCGAGGATCAGCCCTGGAGTCTTCTCGCCTACGTTCTTGAGCCCCGAGAGGGGATGCTGAGAGCGGGATCAGGATACCACGTCGCGCCGGCCGCCTGAGGTCGTGCAGCCCGCTCGAAACCCGCCGGGTTCTTCTGGCTGGCTTCGAGAATCAGCCGCCATGGATCGGCGCCCGTCGTCAGGGCCCCCGACGGGTGGCGCATTATCGGCAAACAGGATATTATTAACTACTCGGTACCCTGCGAGTCTGCGGGCGCGAAGACCCTGAGGCCGAAGCCAAACGCCACGCCGATGGAAACGCTCGGTCCTGGCCGTATAATAATAATATAACTAACCAACGACGATAGCACCCTGATCATAAAAGAAGAAGAAACGATATCGAGGGACACGGACGCCCTTAACGAGCAGCCCAGTACCCGGGCGATTCGGATCAGCTGCCGTGCCGACCCTACCCAGGCGATCGACGGGCCGGATCAGTGCTGAAATTGCGGATAATTTTTCACAAAGCCTCCGTGCAACCAACGAACGAGACCAGCGGAAACAATCCCTGCGAGGGAGCCTCCCGCTGCCATTACTCCGTATATCCTGTAAGAATGCATCCGCAGATAGAGCATTATTACATATTAGGGTCATGATCATCAGAACACAGGCTGCGGCATAGTGTAGGTCAAGCCAAGCGTCTGCCGTATGGCGGAGCCTCTCATTCGGCAAAAAATAGATTAAAGCACCAGCAGTCGGTCATCTTGGGCTAACATACACGCTTGCCGAGGAACGACTCCACATGGCTTCGAAGATCGGTGCATAATTAGGGGCGTAAAGCTTCTTGTGGCACTTTGGTGATACACATCGCCGGGCTGTGTGGTTTTTGTTGACGACGCTGGACAACGCCTACCCATCCGACGCTCTGACCTAAGCTAGCACTTCCTTCGCGAATTCAATATTGATGAAGCAGCATTGCTCCAGAACTAGTCAACGGTGGCGGCCCAACTGGGAGAGAGCCATTTTGGATTTGATACAAAACAAACTATTCATTGACGTCGAATCTGGCCTAGGACTTCCCATACCCACACCCTGAAATTGTACATTCACAGGGGATCCCCGAAGAAAGCCGTGGCCCTTGTCCTTGATATATCAGCAGTTTGGAAACATCATTTGATGTTGATCGCTGTCAGTACTATTATTGTTTTGATGTCAGGGTGTGAATTATCGCTCAGTTTCGGAATCGCGCGTGACTCCATTCACCGTTTTGCAAGGGTATCGTGGTCCCTCTGACCTCTGAGATTCATGGCCAATCAAATATGATACTGCTCTTAACTGACTGATCGTTTGATCTTCTGAATTTCCAAGCGCTTCTGTGGCGATGCTAATCAGAGTTCGTTTCCGCTAGCAAGGAAACATTGAGATCAAACTCCTGGGGCTTTGCAGGTATTTTGTCAAGCCAAGATGGAAACACGATATCTTGGGAGCTGTGATGATACCATTCTCAGGGAGAATTGAACTGTCATTTTACCGCCCCAGCGGGCAAACCGCACCCCACCGTCTCGGCTTACGAGCTAATGGATGACTTGGATATTTCTGCTGTTTCTTGTGCATTGATATGATGATTGATGGATATATAAAGTCGTGATCCCCCTCCGTGAATGGAACTGTCTCCCAACAATCCAGACAGCAGTGCAGTCGTTCTCAAGACGGTTTTCGGCACCATGGTTTTCTTCAGCAAAGTCTTTCCCCTCGCCCTGGTGGCTCTCTCTGTTAATGGAGCAGAGATCCTTTCCGCCCCGGCTGGTGCCGAAGTCATTAAAAACTCCTATATTGTCGTGATGAAGGATGATGTCTCGAGTCAGGATTTTGATTCTCACCGTGACTGGGTTGCCAACATCCACCACGAACGCCTTGCTCGCCGTGGCTCCACCGACGTCGGCGGAATGCGCTTCACCTATAAGTTTGACGGTGCGTTGAAAGCTTATGCTGGTAGCTTCGACAAAGAGACCATTCAAGAAATTGCAAAACGACCCAATGTACGAATACCCCAACAGCGGTTGGAAAGCACAAAATACTGACAGTTGATACTCAGGTTGCATACATTGAACGTGATCAGGTCGTAACAGCCTCGGCGGTCGTTACTCAGCGAAATGCCCCATGGGGACTTGGCCGTGTCTCCAACAGGCGCCCTGGCGTTAGCGACTACCGCTATGATGACAGCGCAGGTCAAGGCGTCACTGCCTATATCGTCGACACTGGTATTGATGTCAATCACCCCGACTTCCGTGGCCGTGCTACTTGGGGTACCAATACCGTTGATAGCATTAACCGGGACTGCAATGGTCACGGCACTCACTGCGCTGGTACTGTTGCCGGCACCACATATGGCATCGCCAAGAATGCTAGGCTTGTTGCCGTCAAGGTCCTTGATTGCAATGGCAGTGGAAGCACCTCCGCCATCATGAGAGGTTTGGAATGGGCTGTTCAGCACGCTCGCAGCAACGGCGGAGCTGGAAGAGCCGTTATGAACATGAGTTTGGGTGGATCGTTTTCTCAAGCGTCTAATGCTGCCGCCGCAGCGGTTGTCAGGGCTGGAATATTCCTTGCTGTCGCCGCTGGCAACTCCAACGTAAGCGAAAGATAGATGGTGTATCCTCAAGCAATCGAGCTAACAAATTCTTAGCGAGATACTCGTGGCTTTTCTCCGGCCTCTGAACCCACTGTTTGCACAATTGCTGCTTCTAATATCCGCGACCAGAAGGCTTCATTCTCAAACTGGGGTAGCCTCAGTGAGTCAATCACCACCCAAAACCTAATTTGTTAGTGCTAACAGCCTCCCAGTTGATGTCTACGCTCCTGGCCAGGATGTCCTATCCGCCAGACCAGGAGGTGGCACTGCCACCCTATCTGGTACCTCCATGGCCGCTCCTCACGTCGCTGGTCTTGGTGCTTATCTCATGGGTCTCGGCGCCACTGGCGGTGGCCCTCTCTGCGACCGCATTAAGCAATTGTCCTACGGTGCTATCTCCAACCCTGGAACCAGTACGACTAACCGCATTATCTTCAACGGTGTCCAGTAGACATTTAACTCCATTCACGGGATGAAGGAGGATGGAACCTCGGTGTTTAAAGAAAGAGCCAAGTCAATAAATCTTAAAACAAGTTTTAATCCCGCCGGGAGGGTCCTCCTTGACCGTGTCAGGCGTTAGATTTCTTTTCTTATTTTGTCAGTGACAGGATATTACCTTGAAACTGTATATATTGAAATATGTCTTTGAAGACATTATATATTTTTATCTTGCTCTCAAATCCAATTGCCTTATCAGCGCACGTTGTCTTTTCGAAGCATGTAGGTTTGGTTTCTCTTTTTTAACATTGAACAAATCAGCAAAGAAAATAAAGGGTTTGTTACCTGAGTTTCAATAGATGTCCACGAATGAAGATCATTGGGGGTGAGGGTTAAGTCTTGGTAACTACTCCGTAGTTCCGTCTAGCTAAGAGTAATCAGTCTACTCCGTACAAAGCAGGCTCAGCCACTAATCAATGCTCATGTTCATAAATCCCTCATTGGTTTCCGTCATACCCTGCAAGCCAACTCTTTTCATAGGTTGCGCACTCGTCGTATTTTGGGCTGAAGTGGCGCAAAATTTTGCTTTCGGTAACTGGCCACCGGTCTGATTGTGATCAGGAAATGAGAATGCCAGGGTTTGGCTCGGGCTACTTTGAGTGCTGGTTCCGGGAGATACAGCACGGCGCTTGAAAGACGCGAGGTCAAGGTCAAGATCATCCACTCGACGTCGCTTATTGAGCCGCTGAGACAGTTCACTTGCAGCTTGTGACAACACGGTTCGAGGTGTAAGCGACCGTCGTTGTATTAGTATGGGATCCGCTTCAGAAGAACGTGATGTCTCGATCCCCGGTGGATTTTTGATTATTGATGTCTCACTAGAAGCCAAGCGTGGGTTGTAGGTCGAAGGAGGGGGAGTCTGGTAGCGACGATCAAAGGAGTCCCAAAATTGTGCACCGCCGGAATTTTCCGAAGCCTGCTGGCTGAAATTAGCGGACACGATACCGTTACCTACATCACCACCTGCTGGCCTATCCTCCGTATCAGAGGCAAGGGGCAATGGGGAGGCAAGTAACCGCGAAGACAAGGGCGAAGCCGCAGTATCATCACTTTCCCGTACTTGTCGAATCACTTCAGCCTCCTTCTTCGCTTCACTCTCAATAGGGGCGCCTTCTTCCATGAGCGTAGCTTTGATTCTTGCAAAGTTTTTCGTTTTGGGCTAAAAGGACTCGTTAAAGAGATGAACAGGCAAGAAACAACTCGTTGCGGCCTTACCAATAGGTTTCCACGTCGCGTAACGGCTCGACGTATAACACCCCTTCGGCTAATGTCGGGGCTCGAGTTTCCGCCGACTACCGCAACGACTGAGCTGCTTGATGCTCGTCTGGTATCGCTATCATCGCTTAAATCAGATAAATGTAGATCACTGGTTCCAAGGCTCAAGCTTTCCCGGCGCGACTTTACATCAGCAATAATGGCTTCCTTGGAAAAATACCCAGAAGGGAAAGTTTCCAGATTTTTCACCACAGGGGGAGATTTCGGCCCAGGGCTTGGTCTCGAACTGTGACCACTTGTGCTCGTCGAGCTATACCTTGTCCGACTGCGGTACCGCGCCCTCTGAAAACTCATGAGACTTGGCTTTGTAATGCCAGTAGAGCTCGATCCCGAGTTTGGGGACATGGTGTTTAGCAGATTATGTATCGTTTTATTGGCCTGGGGCGTTGTTAAAATAGATTCGCACCGTTCCCCAGCAAGGGGAGACGCATCATCGTCATCCTCGCTACAGGTCGAAGAATCCGAGTCCAGCATATTAATACTGCTCACCGAACCTGATACGACATTTCTGTCTGCATGACTCGGAGCGGCCCAGATGTGACCAAGAGAATTGTTTGGAGAAACGAAACCAAAGCCGTTCCCAGCACGACGCTGTGGAATTGTCACCCCCCGCCCACCCACAACTGGTGAAGAGTCAGGCGAAGCTTCGGCTAGCGTTGAGTGGTGAAGATTTGTAGAAGCTCTTGAGAAGTCCAATCCACGCGATCGTCGAGGTAAAACGGAGGAGGGTGAAGTATAAATCTGGGTAGAGTCTAGTTTTGGAGAGGAGGGCTGACGACTTAAGGAGGTAGGCTGTGGGTGTAATAGCTTCTGAGGCACATGAAGAGAAAGGCCATGGCCTAAGCGATGATCCTGTTGCGGTGTCGCAGGGGTCGCAATGCCTGTAGTGTCGTTACAGCTGTCAAAGGGCAGCAGCTGAAGCGGTGTTGAACAGCGCGAAGGTTCAGTGTGATCTTCAGAGTTTTGGAGGGGGTTGGCTGCAGATGCGGGGGAAACAATTTCCAAAGGCGCACACATGGACGGACTATTCACTTGGCTATGGGGCAGCTTCAACTGTGCCGCCAGGTGGCTAGGCTCTGTTGAGTCTCGCATGTCAGACGTAGATTGCGTTGATTTCATATTATTATGATTTTACTGGTAAGATGAAGAGCAAGAGGTAGGTGGAAAAAGCAGTCGATGTAAAGGGCATTGTTTTCAGTGCTTGAAATTGACCTTCTTTGTTCAGTAGCTTGCGAATACCAGGTCGGTGTGTTGGGGAAGCAAAGGGAGAGCCCGCACCCTATCGGTGCGTTAACCTCGTCACCGACGAAATCATTGCGAGTAACGGGACACGGGTGGTTGAGGGTGGTTGTGGTCGTCTTGATAAGGTTGGCCATGACGAAATACCCGTAGTTAGTTAGCTAACGTTATCTAACTCCTATCCACAGCCTTGGTAAGAGCCATAGTACTCCGTATTTTGATCTAATCATTTGCCAGGTTTGATAGTCTCCTTGGGTTGCCATATTTGTTTCTTAATTAATAACATCATTTCATACGCGACTACTCCGTACACCCTACATATATAAGTTTGTAGTATCTTTGCAGGATGTGACCCAGAAGCCATGTTTTAGATTTACAGAACAAGTACGGAGTAGCAGGCTGAGTTTATTATAGGCTAGTCGCAGGCGTGATGAGTGATTTGTTTCCTATAGAAAGTATGTAAAGGAGAGATGAGAGCCCGATTCCCTCGTATTTAGGGAGCGAAAATGTAGTAGGATATGACGTAAGATAAGATGTGTCTCTCCTGTATACCATTTCCCTTCAACCAGCCTAAGCTGTTTTTTCAATATCACGGCCTATCAGGACAGAAAAAAACCCACTATGCCAAGTTAACCTCTACCTGTGCATAGGATTTATTAGGACATGACGGTGCCCAAAAACTACGAGATATTTTGGCAGACCGAGCAGCTTTAACATCTTTATTGGGACGTTCCCTACCAGGTATAGTACCATTTATGTTACTCTATATATTGTATTGTTGATGACTTCTTGAAGAGTCAACGCTCGAGGCTCTGCTAAACCTATGGGTTTGAGATCTTTTATGAGACACCTGGATCCTTTCCAAAT
The DNA here is from genome assembly GCF_022830035.1 of Ophidiomyces ophidiicola. Lineage (NCBI taxonomy): Eukaryota > Fungi > Ascomycota > Eurotiomycetes > Onygenales > Onygenaceae > Ophidiomyces > Ophidiomyces ophidiicola. The sequence continues at coordinate 13,320 of NW_026054690.1, forward strand.
ATTCCAAGCAAGATATGAAATTCCATCAGTTTATATTAGTATTAACAATACTTGAATGGCCAGTTAATGTCAATGCCCCTCTAACCGTAGTCTGCTAGGGTATTAAAAGATGTCAATTCATGCATGGACAAAGAAACACATAGAAAGGGCCCTACAGGCTAAGCAGGCGGGATCGGGATTTCTATCAATCAACTGTAACGATAGCGGTATATTAATGCTGTGAGTCTGGAGATAGATCTCGCAATTGATAGTGTGATCCAGGATGTTGCGATCCAGCCGGATCGTAGAGCCGCTGTTCTTCATCCTCTAGACCAGGGTGAATTCCACTCGTAGCGGTAAAGCCGCCGTCTGGGGTTGGATAAGGTATATCGCAATCAATCGATTTCAAAGAAGGATAGTATCGCCGATACGTAAAATACGCCATGGAAAGTCCCAGTAATGCTCCGCATGTGACATCATAAACATCATGACGATAATCAGCTAGCCGTGACATCGCAATCATAAGCGCCCCTAGGAGAGGAGACACAAAGAAGATGAAACGGGCTATGCCAGAACGGGGCCGAAAGACATGCAACTGTCCAGCAAAAAAACTGACCTCGAGCATTAACAGAGAGATTCGATAAAACAGGGCAGAAGGCTGAAACATACAAGGAAAGATACCCGAGTCCGCCAAATGCAAAACTACTGTGACCACTTGGAAAACTCCTCCATCCTTCGTGGAGAACGTGATGACTGCTCTCTAGACATACGGTGAACGATACGAGAGCGTGCTCCGGAGTTCCTTTTTCAGGTTTACACCTGTCGAGCAAGTCTGGTCGCGGGCGTCCTACAGCGTTTTTAATGATATCGGTTAAGAACGTGGTTATAATGAGAGTTGCGAAAAGCCCTAGTATTGTTACATGTGTGAAATGAGACTCGGAACGAGTGGCCATGGACCACATAGCAATTATCCCAAGAGGGACGACGCCAGCATAGATAACCGCCCACACTATCCATGTCAATCCAGGGCAAACGATGCGAGAAGCAGGGGGGATGATGTGTATTGCTTACAGACTGGGACTCGTTCAACAACTGCAAAAGGAAATTGAATCGAACCATTGTCCAGGGAGAACATTCGATGGAAGGGTTCTATGAATATCTGGATCTATTGATGGCGTCTGGTTAGAAAATAGGTGGCAGTAGAGTAAAGAAAAGTCAAGGGAGAACATTACCAATAGCCATCCTACAATCAGAATACAAAGGCAGATATAGTCCGCGGCATATGAGCGATACCAAAATCTAGCAATTGCTCCTAAAAAGCCAGGTCTTGTGGAAATCGCAGAAAGCTTCAGGCTACGAGTAGTTGTACGGCCATTTTGAACCATTTTTCCAAGATAAATATTAGGAGCGTTGCCAGAGCCGAATCTTAAAACGTCCCATTTCGGAGAATGGGCACAAACAATGTGTCGGGACGGCTGCCGTGGACGTGATGTTATTTAAAATCAGCACGGAACTCCCCTATCTGGCATTGACCTAATTAACTAATATCAGACGAAACAGGAGCACGTGATGATCATGTGACTGAGAGTCTAATATTGCGTCTGGTCTGTTCCTAACGAACAAGACACCAGTACTTATAGATGAACATACTATAACCAAGGCTACAGGAAAAAACATATGAAAAACCCCTAGCAAACCTCTGCCAGCTCAATAGTCAAAGATAATGAAATTGCTACCATGGTCAAGAAGAGGAGGTGGCCAACCTACGGTTCTCCAGTTCCTCCTTCAGAGACCTGGTCACCTGACAAGTCACCTGACTCCTGCTCAACAACTAACGAACTAACTAGATGACTAAGCACGCGCAGTCTTCGTTCTCCGTAGTCCATACGGGCTGCGGTACTCCGTAAAGTGTACAAAGTACTAGCATCGAGGGTGAAAGCACAAAAAACAACGTGCGTCTTAGAAGCAAGATGGAAGAAAGAGTGCACCAAAAGGGAATTACGGCTGCATTCCCTCCCCCACCACCCTTTTGGACGCATTTTACTCCATCTAACCTCGAAAAGCTCGAAGAGACGAAGCGGGACGCGGTATTACACAACGCGAAGGGCGACCGACATGGCTTGAATCCCGAAGATCTCCGTGCTCTTGACTTACCGACAGAGCTTCGCTACCTTGTGCCCCCAAAGCCACCGAATGAAGGGCAATATTCTCTTTTTAGTGAATTGCAGTCGGTATCGCTTTCCCTACTCCAGCCCGTTGATTTTTACCTAACCTATCTACAGCTATCAACTAGCCTTCCATCGCTCCAACAACAAGGAATTGAACAACTTTATCCCTCTGACCTTACGGACGAAACCACTGGGCGATCATCAAGACACGCATATTATCTCTTAAAGATCAGCAAATCCCTTCTGCTCAACTTCCTCGAGCTGGTCGGCATTTTGTCACTCTGCCCTGATCAATATGAGCCTAAGCTTGATGATATTAGGAATCTGTTTATCAATGCACATCATCTGCTGAATTCATATCGGCCTCATCAATCCAGAGAATCGCTTATCGCCATGATGGAAGAACAACTGGAGAGGGCTAAAGAGGAAATCCAAGAAATGGACCAGATGAAAACTCGTGCGGAGATGTATTTGCGAGATTTGGAAATGGAAGGCCACAGTGCGTCACACGGTGTGGCTGTGACCAAGACTATGGAGCAAGAAGCCGACAGTATTCAACCAAAACAATCTGAACATCGTGAAAACACGGCCCATGCAATGTGGGAACTTTTGGATGAAATAGAATGAGGTTGCGCTGCTTTTCAGCGGACTTATTATATTTATGACCCCAAGCATATTTATCCACTCCTTAACTGGATTCCATGGTGCCGCAACGAAATCCCATAAAACGAGAAGCGATGCCCTTTCTAGTGAATCTGCCGCTCAGGAGTTCGCCCGTCGTCTTATTACGAGTTTCATGGTCCCGAGGGCTTGGCGCATTAGCTAACTAACTACCTAACTAGTGGTTACTAAGCGAAAGTATAAAAGCCGAAGCTGCACAATGTTTTCTTCAAGAACCGAAACCAGCCATTCCAGCATCCGGCCATACTGGCCATGCAAACAGTTCTTGGTAATATAAGTGTATAGGTATGTCGTATTTTTTTTAACCTCCAGCCTTTCTATGATGATTGATGCTTTATCAATATGTTTCAACCCCATATGAAAGCAAATTCTTGCTTCTTGATTTCAAATGCATCTATATATATCTGACCTCATGCAAACCCTCTAATATGGCCTCAAACTATCGTCACTTTTTTGTCAAGGGGACAGTGTTACTAACAGCAGAGCAGTGTACCAATTTCAGGACTTCACTTCTTACCCGAAACGGTCCCATTAGACTCCTTAAGGGCATCTGTTGATAGTTGGCAATGAAGTTCTACCCACCGAGTACGGATTTATCGTGGTATTTGCCAATAGCTGGACTACTATGAATTCAACTTCTGGCGGCATTTTATCTTGTGTTTCGTATAGAACCTTGGTATTCTTGATCTAAAGACTGTCATGACACTGAAAACCGCATCATAACGTTCGGGATGTAGAATTCTGATGCAGCTATTTCATCTTTGCGATACGCAACTTGCCCATAGGCTTGAGCTGTAAAAGCAAAGAATAATTCAGGGGGGTATGTGACTATTGATTGGAAAGCAGATCCTAGCCAGTATTTATTGCCTCAGAACAAATAGACAATTCTCCCAACACATCGCCCTTCATTTCTCTTCACATCACAGTACAAATCATACAATCGCAGTCTTCGTCGCCGCATCCGCAGCCAAAACAGGGTTTTGCCACTCCTTTGATAGGTCTCGTAACGGTCGATGATGCCGAAGAACCAGAGGAGGTAGGTAGAGTCTGGTCGACGAGGACCCGGTCTTCTCTGGCAGTCATGTTCGAGGTGTTTAGGGACTTTTGATGCGACGCCCGATGAGAAGAGGATATTGATATCTGAGTTAATTAGCAGCTAAACGTACCGCGTTTTCTGCCTCAGGACCTTACGCTTTTCGACTCGTGGATGCGTCAACGTTTCATTCCTGGCAGAGGCGGGCGGTGGGTTCGCAGTGCAGCTGGAGTCTTTTATAGACAGACGATCAGCCCCTCAAGCCACCAGGCGATTGCGTTGCCTTCACACCAAACCATCCGTTAAGCGCTAGTTAGTCGTGTTTTCTAGCTCGCGATCCCTGTCGCCCACGCAATCAGACGCGGCTCGGATTGCCGTTGCCTCTTTGCGGAGTCTCACGTCTTTGTTCTATGTACAAAGCAAACGGAATACAACTTCTCCATGCCATCTGAGCCATTGAATACCTCTTCCACGTCATCTCCCTCGAATGTAGTAGCGATCTTTCGACATAATGTTTTACTCACTTCTTATCGGAACATCAGAGTGTTGTTGTTCACTGGATCGCGAGTTTGCACGACCAATCTACGTACTTACAGCTAGCAAGAACGGGGCAACAAGCAGAGAGAGCTCGGCTCGTAAAAATAATGCCCGTACGGAGTACAGTCGCGACGTTTGTTTTGACTAAGCTCGGTACGCATTGGCCGTTTGTGACAATCTAGCCTCCTTCGCTCTTTCTCACTACTTGCTACACGAATTTCCAATTAAACTTACTCTGAGTTTATGGAACAGAAATGTTGGAGCTTTTGCCATTCAAAGCCATGTTTGCATCTTGGGTGTTTCCATTAGATGCTCATGCATAAAGACATTAAGAGGGTCAAATCAGTCATAAAAATCATGAAACCATTTACAGCATCTTGTCAAACCAATCACTTTTTGTCAGCCCCTGTGCCAAAAAAAAACATGCGATTAACCATGATAATTCATTCAAATATCCACCAAACTGTTTAAAAATGAAAATTTTTTGCCCTATGTAGTTTATTCGAAACAGATATAGGTTATTTCCCTATCTGCTCAATGAAGGCTCCAGGACCACCGGGTTGCATTTTATTAAGCCACGATACAAGCTCAATAAGCTCTGCACGACGATCGTTTTCAAGTTGGTTGGAGTCACCCAAAAGAACGGCTTGGAAAATTGGCATCAGCCGTGCAGTGTGACTCTGGACCACAGGGTCCTCCCACTTGTCTACAAATCTGTTAGGTATACAAGTCAAGGAAGATAAAGGAGGAATGGACATACAAAGCTGGCAAATCATGCGGTATACAGGGTCATTTTCGTCGAAATCCGTCTGAAGTGGCAAAACTTCAATAATAGCAGGGATAACTTCAGCAAGTGGAACATGATCTTTATGTTTCAAGATCATCCGTGCAAGACACCCAACTGCATTATCTGGAAGTCTGGATTCATGAATGCGCAGACATGGCTCCAGCTTCTCTAATATAGTCGGGTATGCTTGGATGATTTCTTGGTCCGAATTGGACTTCTCAACCAACCGTCCGATAGCATACGTTGTATTACTTCTTGTTTGCAGATCTTCATCGGTGAGGCGTCGTAACAGTACATGCAACAATTTGCTCGTAGAAGGGGTGACGGCGTCGCCCAAGCCAGAAATAACGTCTGCAAGGACTCCGACAGCAGTGGACCTTTCCAGAGACTCACTTCCGGCTGCATATTTGAGAACAATCTTCTCAAACGTGGGCCAGAGGCCAGCGAAATCCGGGCCCAATGCAGCGGCAAGGCCGCAGATGACATCAAGGGCAGTATCGATAACGACCCAATCGAATTCGGAGAGCTCTTCTAGGGCAGCCTGGTCCTCCTCCCCTGCACCAAAATCTTGTTGGCATGGGTGCTGTTTGGTAATGATCGTGTCGACGAGAGTGACAACTTGTTCTAGGGTAGATTGATCTGCAATGATATAAGGACCACAATACCGCAAGTTTTCTGCAACATTGCGATTGATATCGGCAACAGTGGCACTAAAAATAGCAGTATATTAGCAATTTGCCAAGGATAGGATGCGTCTGTGGGAATAGTAGGGGTTAAGCCGTTGAAGAAATATCAGGTTACGTTGGAAAATCGTTTTCACATCAATCACATAGTTTTATGTGTCTGAGTGAGCTGGGATACGATGTGTGTCATCATATTCCACTGGCTTTTGGTAGAAAAATTGCGTGCATAAAAGGGGCCATTCATACCTATCCTCTTCCTCGGCCCACATTTTTATAGTCGCTGTCATCAATATTTCTCCAAATTTTTTGATCTCTCGAGGAGCTTCGGCTGGGGTTTTGCCTCGCTGCCATTTCTGAACATGGCCGGCAGACTCGGAGACTTGCCAAAGAGCAGCGTATGCGCGATGAAGAGTCGATATTGTGCTCTTTCGAACTCCTTCGTAAGGGTGTTCAGCAAGTGGCATTACATGCTCAATAGTTTTTTCAAAATAGGGCATAAAAGATTGGCCAGTATGTGTAAGAACATCGCCAATAACTTCAATAGCGATCTCCTTTTCTAGAGCAATTGGGGTGACGGTACTGAGATCTTCCCAGTCGGCCTCATCCTCGCCTTCTAGGCCATGGATGACATCGTCATCGTCATCGGCATCTGCAACCCGGACTTTATGGCCCGCTATGGTGACTTCTTGGCCGATGAGATCGCGAGCCGCGTCTCCAAGAGAGACTTCCAAATCATTGTCTTCTTGCTCTAGACAAGCCAAGAGCCCCCCAACAACGCCGTTGAGATAGGGGGTGAAATCTTCACCATAAACTTTTGACATGGCACCCCAAAAGATGTATGTGCTTTCTTTTAGGCGAGAATGCTCAAGACGTAGAGCTTCTTCGCTAGCTTGCATTAAAGGTCCAACATAATTCTTATAACGCTCGGGTCCGGCTGAGGCAGACATTTCTCCCATAGCATCCGTGACACTAGCTCGAAGCTCAAGTTCCTCTTCACTGTCCTTTAGAGTCGCAAATTCCTGCATAATGTGCATGGATTCATCAAAGAATGGCAAAAATGCCTCGCCAGCAGAAGAAGCAATCGAACCCAAGGCGCTGGCAGAAAGAGCTTTGATTTTGGAATCCGGATGTTGAAAAAGCTTCTGCAAGATAGGAACGAGTTCCGACTGATATTGGGCAACATCCTTCTCATCAAGAGCATCGACAACTGCGTCAATAGCGGCAACACTTGCTTTGATTATATCAATTGTGATACCTGTTTCCTCGCCTTTGTACTCTTGCATAGAGCTAGCTAGATTCTGCGACAACAATGGCATTAATTGTTGATGTTGTTTGCTCACATCCTCAGCTAGATCATCTGCAATCCGTGCAACTCCATGTAAAGTAGCTTGGCGAACTTTGGGCTCAGGGTCGGAGAGCATCTGCAAAACGACGGGAAAGATTTCCTTCATTTGTGTGCTGATAAAATCCGGAGCTCCTTCAACACACATCCCAAGAGCCATGATACCTGCTCGCCGGTAGTCCGGGTTGGAATTGTTGAAGTATTGACCCAGAGATTTCAGAAGAGGAACAACGACCTGGCTAGGGGGCAAAAATTGAGCCAGCATGTCCAAGAGGCCGAGGGCAGATCTAGCGGGAGTAATTTCGTCAACATCGTCATCGCCAAGTTCAGTAGCAATTTGAAGGGCAGTACGGGTCAACTGCTCCCCCAGTTGCATTCCCTGCATCTTGAGTTTCCGATACCTGAGGCATTGCATAAGAAAGCTGATAGCTTGGGTTCTGGTTTCACTGGCCAACTCGGTATTTGCGGCCAGCTGATTCATGAACAAAACCAAGTCCTTTAAGTGGGGGTTGAGCAGTTGTGGTTCGCATCCAAGTAAGGCCTGGAAAACCTCAAAAGCTTGCATAGTTCTGTCTTCATCTTCCTGATCAACGACATCCTTCAAAACAGCCACCATGGCGGGGAAAATAGCTTGGAATGCCTTCACGGCGTCCATATCCTCATCTGAGTCGAGATGCATGGCAAGTTTGCTGAGAGAAAGAAGGGTATTAATGCGGACCTCGACACTTTCGGGGTCGCGAATCGTCTTCTCGAATAGCTGTATAAGGTCCACGAATTTACTTTGAAAGCCCTCTCCTAGCGTCTCCAAAATTGTGAACAGAATGTACATCCCCACAGCACGAACTTCTTTCGAGGTGTCAGTCGCGGCTCGAAGAAGCCACTGAGGTAGATCCGCCCACTGGCCATCTTGGAGATCTATATTGGCGATCGCGGAAATGACTCTAGCTCCAGAATGTCGAACAAGAGGTGTTTGCTCTTCGAGTGTGGCACGAAGTAGCTGATCCCGGATTTGTGGCTTTTGCTGATCGGAGATTTTGAGCCAGTGTTTCGAGACCAAAGACCGAGCTTCAACTGCAGCGAGCTGTTTCAAATCGGCATTATTGTGGGAAGTAAACATCTGAATGAGAAAAAGAAGGGCTTCAGGATGAGGGTAAAATTCCTTTTGGAGCGTGGCTGTGGCATCTTTGACATTGCCCTGGCTGGCTGGATTGGATAGCAGATGTTAGCAAAGGACATCATTTTCTTAGCGCAAGCAAAGTTAGAAAAAAATGTCTGGCTTGAATTGGAAAGGCGATGGACTGACGATTCAAGATAATCTGTAGTTGCTGCAGAAACCGTTCTTGGTCCATGGCGGACAGAAGTTAGCACTCTCAAGTGCTCTCACTACCAGGCGGAGGCCAGATAGGTCAAGCCAAAGTGTTTCCAAAGCCTAACTGTTGAGCCCAAGGTTTCGAGAAGGGAGCGAGGACGGTTGAATATGGCACTGAGGTTGAGAAGAAGGAATGTTTGTTAAGGAAAAATTTGCGGCGGGAAAATTAAATGAAGTGGGGAGTTGGGCCGCTAGTTTACGCTAATTAGTTTAACTAACTTAACTAACTAACTAACTAACTAAAATTGGGCCAGCACACACACACACACACACACACACAGAGAGAGAGAGACAACGCGGACGTCGCTGGTTTAATGGTTGTGTATGCCACTACAGAAGAAGGCAATACTCAAATATATGCACATATAATCCAACGCCTTGAGCCTAAAGTCCAGGGTCTATATAGCCGAAATAAAGCAGTCTCGACTCGGGGGCGATAAGAATGAAAATAGTGAGTCCAAACATAGTAGGTTAACCAGTTGTAAAGTCCCAGAATACGCCACGACTCCTGGATATCCGTTATTTAGTAATCGTCAGAATCGTAGTCATTATCTGGTAGCAAGGAGCGATATCTCCGCGCAGCTAGGTCTTCCTCGAGACTGCCATCGGATTCAGGGTCAATATAACCTGGCAAATGTTAGCTTTGATGTGTGTATACTTAGAACATAGTAAAGAGGAAGTACTACCTTCTCCACCAAAAAAGCTCAGAGCCACGGGAAGGAAAATAAGGCCATGAGTCGCGGCAAATATGATCAGTGTCAGCCAGACACGAAAGTAATAAATTTCAAAAATCTTGCTTCTTGTGAACGCGAGAACACACACTCCAACGAGCTTTGTCAGTGTGATACCACTGAAAACACTTCCACCGACATTGACCAAGGCAACCCAGGCTCGCGCAGTCCGTTGTCGGAATTTCCCCTTAGCTTTGTCAAGGAGCAAGGCGGACGGGAACATGAAAGCCCGTGCAATGTGTGCACAGAATTCGATACCAATCCCAACACAGATGATAAGGTTGACGACAGAAACCGCATTTAGCGATACTCCTACGATAGCCATGGTGCCCATGATGTCGACAACCATCATAATGACCGTAAGGGTCACAACAGCCGCAGTGGCCAAGGACCCCAATAACAGCGCAGTCAGGATAAAGATGATAGCCATAGCCGACCCAAGAAGCGTCGCTGTAAGGCGAATGATGGAAGCGTATTGGTCGAAGAATATATAAAATTTAGAATATGGGAAAACATCAATGTTATGTCTTGTAGAAATGTCGTTGGCGATCCGGCGGGCAGAAGCATAGGCGTTTATGAAATCAGCCTGGCTACGAAGAGCGGTATGCGAAGCACGGAAGTGGGTAGCGGTAGTCGTGACATGTTTAGAGTCAATGACCAAAGCATTGCTATATGGGGCTTTCCCCCCCAACGGGCAGGATGCCGTGGTTGGAGATTGAACCCACATATTGGCATAGCGCACGAATTCCTGGCCTTCCGGCATGCCAAATAGGGAAATATTCCACGGGGGTTGTCTATCTTCGAAACATGTCTTTCCATCCTCAACGCAACAATCTTTTTGGGGGTTTAACCAGTAGAAAAAGTCGTCAATCCAACTAGCGGCCGATCCAGAGATGTAAGATACAGTGGGACGCTTAGATTCCTGTTCTAGAACAAACCCCAGAGAGTATTCATCACATGTCGAAAATCGTCCACACAGTTGCTGCTGATGATATCTTGCCGTCACATTGACATCTCTGGTCACAAAATAAACCGGAGGCCCAGCACCAAAATAATCGTATAGGTCATTGAAATATTGAATCAAATAGGAGTCACTAGGTATGGCAATGCGCTGGTCAAGCCCAAGCTGGAGGGTGGGTAGCAATGCTAGTCCGGCTGCGAAGAGACAAGAGAACACAAATAAGACCAGAAACCTAGATTTCCGCGTCAACAGCCCAGGCGCATAGATCTTCCGAATGAATAATTGTATGATCCCTTCTTCTTCATGGTCGAATGGTTGGTCGCCAGGGATTGGCCCTACTGTAGTTTTTCTAACCGTCAAGCAAGGGAAACAATCGACGCGAAGGCTCTCGACGCGTTTTTGATTTAGAGATAGAAGCGAGATAAACATGGTAATTTGTAATAGTGCGTTGATTAAAACTGCACCCGCGGCATAGACGGCAAAGTTCTTCACAGCGGGCATTCCGACAAATACACCCATTGAAAACGCGATGGTTTCTGTGCTCGCGGACAAAAGAATGCTAGGCCCCATCCTTCCCAGTGCTCTGGCAATGCGTTGATCGAGCTCTTCGTCCGGATGGCTGAGATTGACTCTCTCGAACTCATGAACGATTAGGAAGATATTATCAACACCGACAGCGAGTACGAGAAATGGTATCACTTCAGCGATGATTAAGGTGACCTTGACACCTAGCGCGGCGAACAAACCAACTGATGCAGACACCGACATCAAGACAATCAGGATGCCGACAATTCCAAGAGAAAATTTTGATTGTACCAAAGTGTTGGCTGGATTCCTGAATATGGACTTCCAAGTGATAGTGGTTGAACTGAGAGCCAATGATGCATAGATAAACATAATCAAGTAGCTTATAACGACAATCCTGGCATCCGTATTTGTCGTTTTGTTCAATTCTTGTTCGAGACTAATTTCAGCATTGAAAGAAACTCGTAATCCGCGCTCAATAGCCTCCTCCTGAACGACCTGAAGTACGCGTTGGAGACTGAGTTCCCAGTCAATTGCATTCGCCTCCACCTTGGTTCCTGGATTACCATTGTTAACAACCCAGGTTACAATTAACGCTCTGGCATCAAGAACATCTCCAGTATCTTCAAAGCCGCCAAGAACCATATGTGGACTCAATGGTTGCTGGAAATCGGGAAGGCAGTCACTAGATCCAGGAGATTCGGTACAATGCCTCAATTGCTTTTGCCAGTTGTCGGCATCAACATTGCTAAAAGACCCCCCGAAATAGCCTGTAATAGATTGGATGACACAAGCCTTGCCTGTGGGATTGAAACAGATATTATCAAGGGTGAGACCCTTGTTTAAAGATATCATTCGCTTCACCCTATTTTCGACATCAAACCACCAGCTCAGCGTTTCGTAGCTTAGAACAGGTCCAGGCCCATTAGGATGTGTGTCGTTTACAAGGAAGGCTTGTTCTGCCCGATAAAATGGTCCAAAGTTCGCATCAAAAAACGCCTTTTCGCGGGCTGCTGCTGACGTGGGGCTTACCCAAAGTTTGACTGGATCTTGCTCGACTGAAAAACTCAGCCATCCGAAACTAAGGATGCCAATAACAATAAGGCTTGTAGTTATAGTGAAGGCAGGGAATCGGGCGCAAAACCGCCCCAAGCGATTAAACACCCTATCCAGAATTGAATCAAGTTGATAGGTTCTGGTCGGGCGAGTAAGACACCCGGCGTTCTCAATGATATCCCCCTCGTCCTCCTCATCACTAGGGCTGGCGTCTTGTAATAACCGTACTCTCTCGATTTTCCTTTCTCGGTGTTTCCGAAATGCAATCTGGCACAAAATTCCGGAGAGGAAGATAAGAAGCCCCACGGAGTATGTCAAAATTACTGCAAATGAAAAGCAGGGTAAATAGCCAATGTGGCACGGGCTTTCAGAGGCCAAGGCTGGTAATTCAGGGCAAACTACCGGGCAGTCAATACACGAGCACCGAAATGCGCCATCTGTGTCGTTGCAAGATTTGATGATTTCGGGAAGTGCCCGCATTCCCTGGTCAATTGAACCTTTTGGTTTGGTGAGAAAATTAATCTGGAACGGACTGCCTAGCAGCTTCTTATCTCCCAAGAATTTCAAGAATTGGGTATAGTTCTTAGCTCCGCCTCCAATGAAATCCATTGCTTTCCCCCCGGAGGCACCATTTTTAACATCTTTACAGCTATTGTAAAATCCACTCTGGTATCTTTCCGACCAGACGTTCTCCAACTCCGTAACCAGCAACCTTCCCCGGACTTCTTCAATCTCAGTAACGTTGATAAATAGCGACTGGTCCGGGGAGCAGGTAAACGTGCAGAAGAGGTTGAAAAAATTCTCTTTGCAAGCAGGACATGATGCAATAATGCCCTGGGCAAGCTTTAGACTGCTGGATAGGGCATCGATCTTGGGCACGTTAGAGTCAGTAAGAATGCTTTGAGACAGCCGGGCCAGGATCATGCTCACTTGGTCATCTTCACAGCAAACTGGTCCATTCTCCCACTTGCGACCGCAAAGCGCTACCAGCTTGTCACGGACCTTCTGTTCCGGTTCCTTTGCAAGACCATTGTCTGCACATGGCAACTCTCCGCCAAAGAAGGACTTCTTCCCACAATGGCCACGGATGGCGCATCTGCCTTTTTCGTGAAGCTTTGTCTCTCCTTCAGCAACAACAAAACATCGCTGAACTACAGCCAGGCCCACCAGGAGCCCGCCAGTCAGCGAAAGGAGCATCGTAGGGGCAGACTCTCAGTGACCGAGAGTCACTGGGCCATGCAAGGCGTTATCGGATTCTGGGCTGGTAGTCGTGGACTACATACGAGTCACCCGGGCACAATACTGGGACGTGGTCGATATCCCAGCGAGCGCAAATAGCAACAACAATAGTAGTAAACAGGGACTGTATCTGACGTCGTCACCAGCCAGCTCGTCTTCCAAGAATCGCTAAGATGACATAAGTTGCTGAGTCATACGCGTCACATCACGTGCAAGCTAGGCCACAACGGGCGGCGCCTGGGCATGTCCGAGAAGGGCGAACGCAATGAAGCCCAAAATTTGAAGTCTCTCTCGTGCATCCTACCATCTCCTGCTTCTACATCCCCCGCCCTCGACACCTTGGACTTGAGACGCCTCTTTTCACACTCCGCGCTTCTTTACTAATAGTCTTCCTTTGTGTCCCTTTCCGTGCGGCCATTCTTTTGTTCAACGGTCCCCAAAGCTCGCGATTTCAGCCCTGCAATATCTTCCTTGTCTCGTATACTTACCTTTTCTCCCTTCGTTCCCTCTCACACTTCTCCTACGGAGCTCCCTACTTACTGATTCCTGTTCCTGATTCTTTCGCCCTTCCAGCCTCAAGCTATATCAAGTGATATCTCTTTCGCAACGACTCCCTCATGGCTTCTGTAAGTACTCTTCAATCTGCCCGAGCCACCTCCAGCTTTCTCATCACTTTTCTACATCATTTTTATCACTTGCTCTGTGTAAAAGCTTCATGTTTTATAATTATGACTAATAGCTTCGTCAAGCAGCCCCGTCCACCCCACACCTTTAGCAATCCTCCCTATACTCTTCCAAACGGCGCCACGAGCGGTCCAACTCCTGGAGCTACCGCATTGCTTCCGAATAATGGCAGAGTTATTCAGTCTGGCTCCGTTCGAATCTTGTGTGTTGCAGATGTTAGAGGTACGAGGTCGTGAATCTTCGGCTTAAAAATTCTCGCCATTTACCAATTTTCTAACGGCACTCAATCAGGCAACCTGAAATCCTTGAATGAGTTAGCAAAACGTGCTCAGGCAGACCATATTATTCACACTGGTGACTTTGGATTTTATGATGATACGTCTCTTGACAGGATTGCTGATAAGTATGAAGCCTCACCCCGGCGAAGCCGCGTCTACCCATCTCTTCTCCACGATTGAACCGGAAGAAGTAACAATTTTGCTCTCGTAGGACCTTGAAGCACGTCGCACAATACTCTCCACTCCTTTCAGAGTCAACTAAGCGCAGCATTGCTCAAGTACCGCCACAACAATCCATCAAGCAGCGCTTTAGCCCAGAGCAGCTTGCGCTTTCGGAGCTTCCACTTCTCCTAAACAAGCAATTTACCTTGGACGTTCCAGTTTATACTGTTTGGGGTGCCTGTGAAGATGTCCGAGTTTTGGAAAAGTTCCGTTCTGGAGAATATAAGGTCGATAAGTTGCATATTATCGATGAAGCTAATTCTAGGTTGCTTGACGTTGGCGGCGTAAAACTTCGCTTACTGGGCCTTGGTGGTGCCGTTGTTATGCACAAATTATTTGACAACGGCGAGGGGAAAACCACTATTGCAGGCGGACAAGGAACAATGTGGACGACCTTGTTACAGATGGGTGAGCTAGTTGACACTGCAAACCGCGTTTACGATCCCGCCGAAACTCGCATTTTTGTGACGCACGCATCGCCAGCTCGAGAAGGCATGCTCAATCAACTATCTGTCACCTTAAAAGCAGATTTCTCAATTTCCGCTGGTCTACATTTCCGATATGGAAGCTCCTACAATGAATTCAGCGTTAACCCAACGTTAGATCACTATCGTGGCAAGCTAGCGGCGTCAAAAGCTTCTTTCAACGACGTTTGGGATACAGTGCGTGGAGAAGTTGAAACCGCCATCAATGCCAACGACGCTCAGAAGACACTGCTTGATAATGCCCTGGATATTGTTAATAAAATGCCCAGCGTTGCTAATGGTGGTAACCCATTCGGTGGTCCGGTTACAGGCTCGAATGCTGGTGGCCAAGTTGATGAAAGTGCCTTCAAAAATATGTGGAATTTCAATCTTGCAGATGCTGCGTATGGCTATCTTGTTCTTGACGTTGAAGGTGGAAGAATCGGAACAGAAATGCGCGCTCAAGGGTTCAATTTCTCTCACCGTGGAGGAAAACCAGTGGCGGCAACTACTGCAGCTCCACTTCCACAACAGCCTACTACTGTTTCTCCTATGAGCGGTGGCGCCACCGGCCCTGTAATCGCGACCGGGACGGCTCCTAGCCAAGTAAGGCCCCCACCGCAGTTTGGTCAAATTCAAGCGCAGACTGGTCGTGGCTCTGGTCCGCAATACCAGACCCCCGCTCCTCAGCCTCAAGCGCCGTTATCGAAGCCGATTCCCGCAAAGCCAACAGCTTCTCCTGCGCCCGTGATTCCTGCAAAAGAGAAGCCGGGAACACCGCAGCCCGCTATTCCAAACCCGCCGAACACAACACAAAGCGCTTCAGCAAACCAAGGGGCGCCTGAAACCAACGGAACTGTCACTGGAGAAAAGCCGTTAGAGGCCACACCCAAACCAACACCAACCCCAGAAAAGAAACAAATAAATGGCCTTTTTATATCCAATGTTGACAATGAAGAAGCTGTCCGAAAATTATTCCCTGACGAAGATAAAGCGAAAATTGTCAAAATCGAGAAACTGGGCAAATTCAACCATGTAGTCTCCTTTTCAACTTTGGAGGACGCTAAAGCTGCACTCGAACGGCAACCTCTTGAACACAAGAGACCCGGCCCACCGGGACCGAACCGCAAACCAAATGTCAAGATGTTCGAGGAGCGTATTAGCCGTCGCGATGGCCAAGGGAATGCCGGCACATGGCAAGCAAGCAGCCGCGGCGCCGCATCTGCCGGCCAGCGCAGTGGATACCAGAGCGGAAGTGCTACCAGCGATGGTGAGGGCGGCCGAGGTCGTGGTGGCTTTAGTGGTCGAGGCCGTGGACGTGGAAATGATCGAGGCGGGCGCGGTCCTCGTGGCGGAAGAGCAGGAGGATTTGGCAAAGGCCCATCGGGAACTGGAGACTCAAGCTCCCCAACACCGACGCCAGCGGGCGGCGATAAATCAACGGAGTGATAGACCCCCTCAGAACTCACAAAAAACAACGGCCCGTTCCTTAGAGTCGCCACAAACAACACTATCTTCTATTGATATCCCTTTCCTGCCCTGCTGCCATCCTAACCTTTGTATTATCCAACCCTACTGAACCTTCGAAGATTTTTGCTGTTTATTTTCCTCCTAATTCGCTACGTGGCTTCTATTGTGTCTTAAATATCTTTTCATTTCACCAATGACCCTAGCTCATGAAAAATGCCCCTATTTTCTGTTCATGTTTCAGGCTATGTTACTCCAAATATGCCGGGCGTGTAGCCAATTGGATCGGCATTTATCCGGATGGACCGTTAGATATAGGGAGACCTGGTGATAATCCTCTTCACGGCGTAAATAGGAGAAGTTTTACTCCAATCCTGGGTATGCATGGTATTTTATTCACTAGTAAACCAGAACGCTGGGAAGCAACGACATCAAATTAACGATGTCTGGCGGGGAGGAGAGTAAGGTACTCCAATTATAGGTTTAGCAAAATATACAGAATTTGAGAAACTGGAGTGTCATAGATGAACGTGCGTATCAATTTCCAAAGCGCGATACTAGTTTACGAAAAGTGAAAACGCACTTCATGAAGTTTTGAAAGAGTAAACCCATCCACGACGGCGCCTATGATACACTTATGGGGAGATCGGTCTAACCCTCAACGTCCACATGTATTTGTTAATAAATTGTATAATATTTCAGAGTACGGAGTAGAAGGGAGAAAAACCAAGCCCCAAATGGCGAATTAAGCCCCGTTCTGAGTCTCTGGGCAAGAAAAAGGGTTAATAGAAGAGAGTATATTCAACAGTTCTGAGTTATGAAAACCAAAGCCTGTTAGGTTCGAGTATTTGGCGCATATAAGGACTTCATCAAGCATTTCATACAACGTAAAACGTACCAGCTCAAATATATAACGTCGTGGTAGCAAAAGGCAGGAGGAGCAAAATTGTCGGGTCCGCAAGAAAGGGGAATCTCAGGCAAATGAAAGCTGGGAAAATAGGATCTGTCCCTACATTTTGAAAGTTTGAGCAGAGTGAGGTTGTTTATAATGCACGAGTCATTATGTCATCCACATCCTTTTTATTAACTACAACACCACCCTCAGAACACCGGGCTTTAGTACGGAGCTCTGTACATAGACTATCAACGTCGATTTCACCGTTGCGAAATTTTTCCATCGATTGCAAACGGTCCCTAGGTTAGTATTAGCATGTAAACGAGTTGCAAGACCTTATAAAGTCCGTGGAACGGGATGAGAACAGACCATATCTTAGTACAAGACAACATTTGTGATCTATCTTCACCAGGCACTACCTCTTCATCGGCGTCTAGGGTTCGGTCAATTTGAGAAATAAGGTCGGCCTTAGGGGTGTGGTTGGCTCCTAGGTCGAAATTTGGAAACGAGCTGCCCACGTCCTGGAGAGGGAACGCATCATTGAAAAAGCTTCCAAAATCTTGAGATAACACAGCATCCTGTGGCTCACGATAATCATTGAATAAAACAGGGTCGAACTGGCCATTATTTTGTTGCACAAGCCAGTCTATTCCAAGAGAATTGTCATTGTTATTTGAGGTGTTTAGCGGCGAGATTGAGGTGCTGGACTCATCCTTCATGTGCGATAAGGCTGCCGGAACTGGATCTTCTGCACATCCACATGCTTGGCCCAGCTTTTCGTAGAATGATTTTTGGCACTCATCTAGGCTTAGGGGTGTATTGCCTACAGTTTTGGGTTTGGACTGCGCGTCAATGTTTGCTGTCGGCGGTGAGTGGGCTGGGGGTTCTGGGGAGGTGCCTATGGATGAAGCCCTACCATGCTGAGACTCAGAGGATGTGGAAGGAGAGTTTGTGTTGGACGCGCCGTGACGTCCACGACTCAGGGACGAATAGCTTCCTTGTCGCTTATTCTGGTCGAGGATGGCTTGTGATGACCTGACAGCTGTGTTGGTTCCGCCATAGGATAGGTCGATCGGGTTTTGCACGCTACGGCCAGCTCCTGAACCGTAGATGGCGCGTATAGAATCATTCTTCGGGCTTAGGGCCGATGCCGGCCCACCGGGTGAGTTAAATTGCTGGGTACGAGGGAGAGAATCGGGCGTACTCTTGAGCATGTCTCGATTTAGAACGCCAGGAGCTTTGTTTTGAATTGCTGTGAGAGGTGAAGTATGAGACGAGTTAGGTGAAAGTTGAGATTTGGACAGAGAGGTATTAAATATGTGGGAGCCGGGAAGATCGCCGAACTTCGGAAACTCGAAGGAAAAATCTCCAGTTGGGCGGGAGGGGCGGTTTTCATTATTTTTAAGGTGGGCGTTTGTAGGCATAGGATACCTATTTCCACTGCTAACCCATGAAAGTCGTTTGCGATATTCCCGAAGCTCGACTTGCAGTCTTTCTATCTGAGCACGAAGCAATGTATTTTCATTGTTAGCAGCTTGTGAAGCTTTTTCAAGATCTTCGACTTTTGTTTCGAGGTCTTTCAGATGTTTCTCTTTCCGTTCTCGGAATGCCCTTTGTGCTGCGCGATTCTGCGCTTTGCGTTTCTATACACACAAGACAAGATGATTAATAAAAGCAGCAGGTTAAAACAGAAGCACTACGGGGTACATACTGAAGTAGGTTCCGATGTAAGAGGCTTTCTTCCGGGTTTTTTAGCTACTTTTTCATCATTTTCCTTTCTCTTTTTACCGCCTTCCTCTTCTCCTTTCCCATCCATGCTCTTCCTTTTCTCACGCCCTTCAGTGCCTGGCAGATCGCCAATCAAAGCGTCTTCATCGGCAATTTCAAACTCCGGGTCGAGGGTGAAATCTAGGAAAGGGCTATCATCCCCAAAACTGAGACGGCCAGAAACGGAAGCCTCGTGTTCGGAGGGAGAGTTGAGAACATCGTGAGATGCAGATCCATTCTGGAGTTGTTGGATTGGGGAACTTTGGGTTTTAACAGGTATGCCATCAAAAGTCGTCTCGCTTTGTGGTTGCATTGTTTGATGGGACGTTCCAAGGGTGGCAAGGAGGAGATCCTGTTGGTCGGGGGAGAAATAGAGGCTGCGTTGATACAGGGAATCATAGTTTGACATGGTGGGTGGAATAAATGCAATTAAGATTGGGTTTTGCTGCTGAAGTAGAGAGTGTTGGAAGGAAGAGCGCTATTCAGTCAGTGGTGTGTCGAAGATGAAGGTGGTTTCGGCGGGTATGAAAATGCAAATGCTCGCGAGTGCACTGTGAAGGTACGTTGAACGACAAAGAAAAGCTCTGGGCCGACGAATGTTTGCCGAATGGGTGAATGGCTAACGTATCGTGATGACGATTCGACGGAAGTTCGAATGCCGTGCCGAGTCCACCACCCTATGTTTGATAGATTCTTCCGTAATGGTGGTCTGGGCGCATTCCTGGAATCTCGACACAAAGGAAGCGCAAGACAATGTTGACGTCTTTAGTTTCGGCAATGGTGTCTTGACAAGACCGGTGACGTGGACAAATGTAGGAAGCGCTGGAATTTCTGGCAATTTGAAGCTCAACTGGCTCTCCTCGAGCAGTCGAATCGTAGATGGGCACAAAGGGCGAGCTGGAGGATACTTGAAAAGAGAATAGAGACCAATGGCTGGAGAGACGCACGCAAGAACGTTGGAACGACAAGCTAGGCTTCCGTCGAAGGATGGTGGGGGTGAGGGACGAAGGTGGCAGCAGCAAGGTAGACTACTGGTAGATAGTCGACCAGGGGCGGCGGCAGAGAAAGACGGCGATGTTGCCGGCAGGAAGCGCGAGGCCGCGAGCAAGAAACAAGCAGGCAGACGGGCAGCAGCGCAGGCTTAGACGAACAGACGTTGCGCTGCGGCGGAGGAGAAGAAGAAGAATCTGGAAACAGCAAGCCCGTGCCAAGGCGCCAGTGCCGTTTGGGCGTGATGACTCAATCCGTATTCACGCTAAAGCGGCGACGCCGCCGGGCCCACGCACCCGCCCACGGCGCGCCGGATACGGCTAGCCGGCCGCGCCGCTTTGGCGATTTGTGCCCCTGCTGATTAGAAATCCGGCCGGCAGGTCACGCGTTGGGAGTCGGGGTTCAGGGGCTGCAGGATCAAACTGTGCCGGCCCGCGGGAAACAGTGCAGGCAGTGTGGCAGAATGCTCACACCATGGTGGGCAACGGCGGGAATGCTTGGGGTACGAGGCCTCGATGGATGCACGCACTTCAGGCCCTGATGCCTATTCTGGCGGCTCTGCCCGTTACACTCACCCTTCGAAGAGCTGTGGACCCTTCTCCGGAACCCGCGGGGCAATGAATACGGGCCACCTTCACAATTCATCATAGCGTCATCGACAGCCATCCTCCAATGCCGTGCTCCGTACCTACCATTTGAACGAACAAACAAGCATGATATTCGCCTCGCGCTCTCGGTAGGCGTTGGCTAAGAGGTAATATTGTGTTGGTTACGGTTACCATAGGATCTGCATGGCAATGATCTATACCGCCCCATTAGTTAACTATCTATTCGTAACGGCCTCAGTCTGCACCTGGCTAGGCAGGCTTCTCGTAGTCCAATGGAGAAAATCGCCTAATGATGGAGTATTCCATGCAGCTATGGCTGCCGAACTGGCCCCATGGCCGCCGACCGTAGACGACCACTCTTGATCTCCACTGAATCTGTGACTAGTTGGATGACCTGTCGCCGCCCCCGCATTGTCCGAATGAGATAAAGCTTAGCCGACTTCTTGATTGCATAGCGCCCGCCGAAACATGGGCGTTTCAAATTTGATATTGCCTCGTTTAACTTAGATGCAAACACGACAAACAGGCCCCAAGGTCACGTGAAGGTTCATTGGGGCCAAGCTTCGTCGTCTTCACGATATGATCTATTTTAGTATTGCGAGCAGCTCAACATCGCCATTTGGTTAAATTCCCGCGCGGTAATTCGGCTTCATCCTTATCGTATTACCTGTCACTCTCATCCCACCATGAGCGCAGATGTGGTTACCTTGAGCAATGAAGTGAAGGAATTCAGGCTTCAGGTTTGGCTCCATTCTTGGCTTAGGAAGCACGTTCTTTGATCTCAGAACTAATACCACAGTGCTTTAGCTTGAGTCTGTTCAGTCAAGTTTGCAGGTAGACCCAGATAACACAGAACTTCAGAGCCTAAAGACTGAGCTTGAAGAACTTATATCCCTTACGGAGCAATCCATCGCCGAATTACAACCCGATATTCCCCCGGAGGTCACGAAGTCGAAACCCGCTTCTCCACCAATAAAGGAAAAATGGTCTAAAGAAAACCACCCTGCATATCAAGCTGGGTATCGGAAACCTGTAGATCCTGCCGTCGAAGAGCCCCATTCCACCCCCGTCACCTTCTCCGTTAACGACAACGTTCTCGCTAGATGGGTTTCCGGGGATAATGCTTTTTATCCAGCTCGCATCACATCCATAACTGGCTCGTCCACAAACCCTATTTATATCGTCTCCTTCAAGTCATATTCGACTATCGAAAGTTTGGGCGCGAAGGACATTAAACCTGTTTCTCATAATGATTCTCGAAAGCGAAAGGCTGATGGGATACCAGGAACACCAGCCCCGCAGTCTCTGCCGGCAAATCCAAGCGTGATATCTGCTGCCGCTGATATCAACCCCGCTCTCGCCAACATGGCCCGAACAGAGGGTGCTAAACCCGCTGATGGGTCTCGACCGGCGAAAATGCCCCGAAAGGTCAAGGCCAAAAAGGATCTGGAAGCCGGGAAAGCTAAATGGCAAGACTTTGCGAGTAAGGGCAAATTTGGCAAAGGCGGCAAGAAAGAAAGCATGTTTCGCACTCCAGATGGAGTCAATGCCAGAGGTATATCGTCCGACGTGCAATATACTAATACTATGTACTAATCCATTGGGTTTTCTAGTTGGATTCACCGGCTCGGGTCAACAAATGAGAAAGGATCCAACAAGAAGCCGACACATATACCAGCAGGAGGAAGATACATATTAAACTTTATTCACCCACATGTCACATACGCCCCCTTTTTTTTTTTTGACCTGCATGGTTTAAAATTGGATGCTCTTTGAGATTTTCATCACATTCCTGGTTTTTAAAACACCCATGGGGCACTATCTTTTCTAAGTCTTGCCACTAACTTCACTTCATAATTGGCCAGGACAATCTACATGCTACCATTTCGAAAACCATTTTCCTGGAGCTCAAGTATCGCTACGTCACCTGAGTGTTACTCTGCGGAAGCATTTTTAGGGCTGTCAAAGCTAGTATGAGTATCTTACTGTCCCTTCTTGATAAAAGTCTTTGCCCTACTTTCCACTCCTTATTTGTCGATTACTTGGCGGTTGACCTAATGTTTTTCCTTTGCGTCATGGTGTTACGCCTTTCAGTTATCATTCACCACTACTCCGTACAGGAAGTAATAAAATATATATATATATATATTCTACTAGAGCCAGGTAACAAAGGGACAAATTATACATAGCTTGTATACGCTTTCATTTGGCCAATGTTTTATAACAACATAATTGCTATCCTAAATCTTGCATATGAACTTTAAAGGTGGTGTAGCCGAATGATTTCCATAGTTCTAAGAACGAATAGCTTAACTCCTAAACAGTCTCAAGCCATCTTCTTCGATTCCATCACCCTCGCTCATCTCATTTTCTTCGTCTGTTTCATCCTCTTCAAGAACTTCCCTCGCACGCCTCCCCAGCAACGATGCAAAAAATTCTTCTCTCGCCCTATCGCCCCAAGCTCCTCTTTCCTCTGGCGCCATAAAATTTTGTAATTTTTCGTGAACATTAAATTTCATCTTTCTGCCCTTGGATGCCTTGGTGTCAACCTCACATTTGACTTTATCCTTGCGCATCCCAGAGGTTGGGTGAATAGCCAATCCGCTTAGCTGAGAGTCAATACCGGCACCCGTCGTTGAGGACATTCGCTGCTCAACAAGGTCACGGAGCAGGGATTGGTAAAACGCAGTGTCATCATATAAAATGTTAGGGGGCCGTGCATCGGGTAAATGAGCAGTTTCAGTGGCAATATGGGCATCGAGAACTGCTGTTATGGTCTGTTGGTTGGATTTGTTGGTTAGTAATTTATTCTGGTTGGAGGGAATGGCGGCGCGAATCCCGCGTGCTTTTAGGGACCATTTTTCAAGGACAGCACGACGATGTGGAACAGCCTGTGATTCGAAGTCATTCATACGATCCCAAATTTCAGACGACGGAGTCGCTGAGGATATTGGTGTACGTTTGCGTTTCTTCGAAACTGATTCCGATGTATCTCCAAAGGCGGAAGTCGCTAAGGCATGGCGCAAATCATCCAGAGTGTTCCAGAGGGATATTGCGGCAGCCTCAGTCGACTTGATTAATTGCTCATGGGATGGCTCATTGACGTCTTTCAAAAAATTAAGACCCTTTTGGAGTCGTATCCGGCTGTTTAGGAGTGCGTCAAAAGTGCGTCGCTGTTGTCTGACAGCAATACCCTTCGACGCATCGGCCTCTGCAGCTTGGGACAAGGACAGAGCAACAACTTTATCATCAGTTGCCATGAGGCGACGCACTTCATCTCGATCATGAGAGTCATTCTTTTGTCGGCGAGGGGACTCTTCTTCGGCATCGTCTTCTGTATCAGACTCTATACTCGTCACACTTTCATCTTCGCCTTTGCCATCTTCTTGATCACTATCGCCAGTGTTATCGTTACCTGGACTGTCATCCCCCTCTTGATCTTCGTCATCTGACATATCCGTATCAGATCCCTCGGTATCTGCGGACAGCATAGCATCACCTTCACTGTCACTTGCATTCAACACATCTCTGCTAATTCGAGAGCCAGCGTATTCCAGTCCAAGCTCCACTGGGGCCGGCACGCGGAGTTTGCTCTTGCTGGAAAGCCGGATGATAAGCGTTCTGTGTAAGAAAATAGAGGAGTAGGAACATACCCAACCGTCTCGTAGTGCTCGCGACCCAAAAGGCCTGATTCCCGATCGTCGTCGGACAATTGATCATTATCGCTGCTTTGGTCATGATCGCTCAGGTCTTCAGGATCGAAATCTAGATACAGTGTTAAGTGCTGCTCGACGATATCAATCCAACGCAAACTGTACCTTTTGGAGCGGGATCATCTAGCTCTGCAATCTGTTCCGCAAGAGACTTGATTCTGTGCTTGTTCACCCCCATTTTCGCAATTCTCTCCAATCACTCTGTCGCCAACTCGAAAAATCATTTTTAAGTTGAAAATTTGGGTGATGGAGCTCCTTCGGAAAAGCTTCCCGGCGCGCCGAACAGGGCAACTTATGTAACCGATCTCCAAACCAAAGCAATCGAGCCTGAGCGTCATGACTGTCTGTTCAAATATGGACCCGGGGATTGCGTGAATCGCTGATGCCCTATTACTTGACTAAATATGCGCCGGAGCTGTTTTTCTACTCTCCGGCAGCTCCAGCACGACAACCCGCTGGTAAGTCTCATCGAGCCACATGTCTTTTTTTTCCGCTTCTGACCGATCAAGGGCCTCCCGCGTTCTGGCACGCCACCATCCTTCCCTCGTCGCCGTGGCTTACCAGAGCAAAGAAAGATCCGCGATGTCAATAAGATTGTAGCAGTTTCTTCTGCTAAAGGCGGCGTTGGAAAGTCGACTATTGCTGGTAGGGTCTGTCTATTAGACCTTCTCTCTGCGATGCGGGGAAACAATTAACAATTCATGGCGGTCCAGTGAACCTCGCCTTAGCACTTGCTAGGCGAGGAATTCGAACGGGTATTCTCGATACTGATATTTTCGGTCCCTCTATTCCTACGTTGTTGAATTTGTCGGGAGAGCCTCGGCTTGATGACAGTGCGTTGGCTCATTCCACTTCGGCCCAAAACTGGTATATTTAACAACCTTCGCAGATAATTGTCTTATTCCTCTGACGAACTATGGCCTCAAGTCTATGTCCATGGGCTACCTGCTCCCTCCGCCTGCACCGGGATCCACCATCACCTCATCCGATCCTAATGTACCGCCATTGGACACAACACCTATCTCCTGGCGTGGGCTCATGGTATCGAAAGCAATGAACCAACTTCTGCATTCTGTTTCGTGGGGCCCACTAGATGTTCTAATCCTAGACTTACCCCCGGGAACTGGAGACGTACAGTTAACTATTAACCAAGAAGTAATGGTAGACGGCGCGGTGATTGTGTCCACGCCACAAGACATTGCTCTTAGGGATGCTGTTAGAGGCTACGGTCTATTTGAAAAAATGAATGTTCCTGTTTTAGGTATGGTGCGGAACATGGCCTTCTTCGCATGTCCACATTGCGGTAAGGAAACCAAAATATTTTCGAGGGGGTCCAATGCCCCTCACAGTGGACACGGGCTGCATACAACTGAGTCCCATGACTCTGGTGTGGTAGCGGCCTGCGAAAGACTAGGTATCGAGTTTCTAGGAGACGTTCCTCTCGACGGGAGAGTATGTGAAGACGCCGATAGAGGGATTCCCACTGTTGTTGCTGAAGAATCAAATGTCAACAGTCCCAGAAGAAATGCGTTTTTGACTATTGCTGAAAAGGTTGTGAAAAAAATTGGTTTGGAATGGAAATGAAATTGAGAAAGCCCATTTGATCCATTAGGTTGGTGGTCGTTATTTCAGACGATCTCAGCCTCCATATTGTATACTTGCAACCACTAGTTACTGTTGATATCTCCACAAACAACACTCTGAAGAGATGGTATGGACTACACAATGCAACATTGTAATCAGATTATTTTTGCGAACCATAGCATGGCTATGGTTCTGTGTCAAAATATCAAAATAGGATATTCAAGACAGATGTACATATATATCGAAAATTAAAAATACCCACCCCCAATATTATGCTATCCGGAAGACCTCTAGTGCATTCTCCAATGACGCCCCGGGTCGAATTTTTTCTCAGAGACCGTAATCGAATGCACGCTTTCAGCATCAACACTATCGGCATCTGCATTACTTACGAACTTGGAACGCGAGACAGCAGTTACACTCTCAGGAAAGGGTGGGAACGGTTCAGTCTCCGATGGCACCCCTAGTCCTGTCGAATTAAGCTCATCGGCCAGCTCTCTACCTCCATGAAACGGCTTAGAGAATCCTTGTGCTGTAATGAAGCTCTGTCCAGTTCCGCTGTCTCGATGATTAGGCCCGGCCGATCGTACAGCAGAGATTGGAAGATGATTATCACTATATTTCTCCTGGGGGACAGGACGCTGGTGACCAAAAGCTGCGTCTTCGGCTGGCGTGGCGATGCGACGTTTGGACTTGCTAGGGTTAACCCCATCTTGGTTGTCTCCAATCCAGGCGTCAGTAGGAGCAAGGCCAGACCTTGTTCGAACCCGCCCCACATCCCGCCTAGCAGGAAGCGCGGTGGTAGACTCGCAAGGCGTTTGCCATTCCATCGAGTCTCCTGATTCATACATAAGGGGTACAGGATCTGCCACGCCTTGAGCGTGCCGTATTGCTCTTGTACTGGCACCTTCATCTGGCCGCACAGGGTGGTGGTGCCGTCGGGAGGACAGTTGACGGAGGGGACTTCTTGGCGGTACATATGCCGGATTTGGTGGACTGTCGACCTTTACTTCGGGTGCTGCAGTTGTAGGTTGGCGCAGTGGGTCTGGTACTTCAATAATGTTGTGCTCTTTGGCAACGTAGCCATTCAGAGGCAAAAAATGGGTATATTTAGAAGACCCTGTTGACAATGAGCGGTCAAGTGATCGCTTTTCAGAAATGTCCCTCTCTGATTCGTTAGATTGCCCAACATCTGTGACTACTCTCGTCTCACTGGCGGGCCTGGGGATAGGACTTCTGAATCGGCCAAGGTATTCCCCAGAGTGTCTCAGTTCGGCCTCATCATGTCTATTTCCGATAGAGTTCCAAAATGCCAGTGCTCTACTCTTTTTAGTAGGTCTCCGCACTTGTCGAATTGAGACCCCCCGTCTAGCTGCGGCAGAGGTCGGCGGTGGTATCTCCCCAGGAGCCAGTTCCCCAATACCTAGAACAAGCTCTTCAACTCTTTTCTTCATTATCTTGCGTTTTAATTTAATATATTTACTATCCCACTCCTCCTTTGCACTGATCCATCGACGAACAGGTCCGACTTTTGGTTCACCTATCTCGTCAGGAGGCATTCTTAGAGCCGGAAGCTGGGATTTATCTGGAAGCGGGTGAATATTTCCATGTCCATCCACAAGTTGGCGAATCATATGGTGGTGGAATGGCGGCAAGGGATCGCCAGCTTTTCCAACAGTCCTGAACGTTTGTTGATGAGTAGAAGACTGCTCCTGTCCACCAGGAAACCCAAGATCTGCACTCGAGGACGAAGACCAATCTGGGATTGCTATGCTAGCCTCCTGGGCACGGGAAAGAACCCAAGCGGCAAATTGAGCTATTGAACGATACATATACTTCGCCGGTTTTGTGAAGCTCAAAGTAGGCGCCACATGGCATAGATGGTCCCATACCTGGAGTTGTACATAGGTAGGTTTATACATCCCTACTATCTTCCGATCTGGATCATGACGAGTTAAATATTTTTCGCCTGGGGGATATGCAGCCGGGTCAGCAGCTTTATGTGCAAAATAAATCTGCTCATCTCGAAGCATTTCGCCTCCTCCACTGATGATTAGCAGTGGAGGCAACCCGCCAAGTGATGGCTGGAGAACAGGAGAGACCAATGGGTGTGATAGCATGTCATTGGTTGTGTACATATGAATTTGGTCTTTCAATTCCACAAGAACGCCATCCATTCTGATGGTAAGTAGGTGGTCAGAATGCATGTGGTTAAGGGCATTGTTTCCAAAACTTGCTGGATTGTGCTGGGGTAATGGCTCAAGATGGCCAGCATGTGTAGTAGCAGTCGCTTGGCGGATGAAAAATTCCTCGATAGCTCTTTCATCCACAGAAGTAGTACTGTCAGTAATTGGAGGCGAGTCTATCGCCTGCAGGATCCTACTTGCACACTTCGTTACCACACCAGCCTCATCTGCATTAGGCGGTGGCCACGACATTGAAGGACGCTGCATAAAGCCATACGCTGGCAAATAATCATCGACCCCGATTTCTGACATGCTAGGAAACGAATGGGTTAGGTCGAGCCACGGCGAAATCATAATTGCACCGGCAGGTAAGGGCATCCTCTGATCGCGGAGAATTATTAATATACTAAAGTTTGAAGCATTAGCTTAATAGACTATACATATCGGTAAAACATACGATGCCACCATTCCGCCACCAGAGGAATCTCCCGCGAATATAATTTCCTCGGGGCTATGGAGAGTCAAAAGGTAAAGATAAGCTGCAAGACAATCCTGTATTCCACACGGGAATGGAAATTGGGGAGCGAGGCGGTATCGTGCTACATATAGTAAGTAAATCGATCTGGATTAACAGAATATCAAAGCTCACTACCAAAAGTTAGTAATTTTGCGCAAATACAGCTGTTGCGTAAACTTCCTACCGAGCAAATACCCTCGCTTTGAGTTTCCTTGCGTGGCGTTGCAGCTGATAACGGTGTGTATCAACGCTCCCAAAAAAGTATGCACCTCCATGAATGTATAAGATAATTCTTTTGCACTTGTGGGATAAATTTTTCCTCTCGACGTAATCGCTCCTCATCTCAATCCACTCAGCGTAGAGCGCCACATTGTCTCCTCTCCATTGCCACCATGTCTTACCCCCAACCCTATCCACACCCTCAGGCCCAAGTTCCGCAACAATGAGATGACCAGAAGAGACCAGATGCTCTGCTGGAATCACGATGTTAGACTGTTTGACCCAATGAGGTGAAATAACGCGTCGAGACGTGAACGATTGAAACTGCTCTACAGTGTGATGGGAAGCATAGTATAGAAATTGACGAGTGACTTCGATTCCAGCGTGATAGGATAGGCTGTGTGTCGGCTTCTGTCTAGGTGGCCTCCCTCCAAAGTTCTTTTTAAAAGTCGAAGTCAACATGGACAGCCCAAGAGCATAGGGGTAAAGCTTACATGGGAGCACCAAGTCTTTACAGCTGTAGGAGCAATTGCTGCCGTGACACTGGCCGTATTGAAAGGCATTGTCGCGGATCGCAAGGTGTTGGCTGTAAAAGAGTATTTTCATAGCTCTATAGGGGTATCATGTAAACAATCCTGCACTATACCAAGTAGACAGCAGGAATATACGAGAAGTGTTATTGTAATATAGACATAAGGAAAGAAAAGGCCATTCTTTTATTTTAGGATTGAGCCTTTGACTTGTAAGATCGCTTAGCTGAGTTTAGATGATGTCATTGATGTTCCGTGGACTCAATGTAATTCTATGCCCCACGTTGTTCCAGTATAAGGTCCAGGATAAAGTGAGGGGGCGGCGCACAACAACACTCAGCTCGCGATGTGCCTCCTTCGTTGTTGGTATGTTACGATGTGACTTGACATGGCAGTTGATGAAGGGATGCGCATGATCGGCGGCTGGGAAGCGCCGTTTCATTTGCTTAATTACCGTTAGTCGTTAACTAATTAGGCGCCACACGTGATTGTAATTCTATCATCACGTGCTTATACAGCCCGCCTGGGCGCTGTCGTTTTTTTCACATACGACCCTGCCAGTCCATTATGTTCTTAATAATATTCAACATGATTTGCGATATGCTTCGTACGGAATAAAGCAGGCTAAACTGCTAGTGATGGGATTGTGATTCCAGACCCTCTTTACAGGGCACATACAAAGGCAATCAGCTCTATAATAACCCCCCAGCAGTACTCCGTCCAGTTTCTTTTTACATATTCTCACAGGCAGGATCAATATGCCTTGTGGAGGCTCTGTATGCAGTACGGAGGACTCCATATAGCGTACTAATTGAGTCTTCCGCTTCGTCTTTGGCATTAATGTGAAATTTAGAGTTAAGAGCTGTGAGCTTTGTCAGCACCCAATATTACTTTTTTCTTTTTTTTTTGTTCTCAGACCCTGAAAACTGTGCGGAGTAGACTCCGAGTTGACCTCAGTGTACAAAGGCTACTACAACCCGGGTGACAAAATAATAGGATACTATAGAATCACCAACTGTCTGGTTACTGACACATATCCCTGCTTGACCCATAACCTCTACCACCACACACTCAATAACCACAATGAATGAAGCACATCCGCAATTTGATCCTCCTCAAGCACCCGCAAAACCACTGTCACCTTCCGCTCAACTCGACCTCGCTATTACACTGATTCTTAATGGCTGGCCGGTTCTCAATCTCGCTGTTCAGTCGTCCTGGGGCGGTCCGAACTCCTCCGAAAAACGCGACTGGCTCTGTGCTGCAGTCGCGGAGCTTTTCTCTTCTCGGCCCGACACAGATTCTATAGATCTTGAAGAAGTGTTGCTGCAGGTTATGAATGATGAATTCGATGTAGTTGTGGATGACGAAAGTGGAGCGGATATAGCAGATCGAATTATGGAGGTGAAGGCCGAAATAGAAAAGGGCGAGCTGGCACGCGTAAACAAATTGTGGGAGGAGTATAACGAGAGAGAGAGAAGGGGTGGTGATAATCTCTCCCTGTTTAAGGGTGTGGATGTGAAGGATGAAGATCAAGAAACGGACGGGGATGAAGACGAAGATGAAAGTGATGTCGAAATGGCAGATGCACCCACTTCAAAGCCACCAAAAGAGCGAGAGTTACCAGAAGTTGATGAAGATGGATTTACAAAAGTCGTAGGGAGAAGAAAAAGATGATATCAGACAACTATGAGGGAAGTTTACTTTGGCATTTCTTTAAAAAAGAATGCGAATAAGATGATAGGGCAGGGAGCATTCTGGAGTTAGGACATGGAAAATTCTTAGAAATGATTTTAAGCGTTGAAAGTTATTGCAATTTTGTGGGTGATACATTTTGTCGCACGGTATGTCTTTTTTTTTTGTTGACTTGAAAGACATTTGCCGAAACTAGAAGTCTCTAAAAAAAATAATGTATAAGAATCTCCTTATGCAAGTACGCCTTTATAGATCAAACGAGCTATTTTAAGTAGCAGTCTCGGGGTTATCGGTAATCAATTTAGTAATCATTCCGATAGCAATGGTTTGTCCCTATAGAAAACAGAATTAGTATGGAATTTCATAAAGGTCGCAAAGTGTAGCATACCTGCTCACGCAACGTGAACCGCCCAAGTTGATTATAATCTTCAAACCGCTCGACACAAACAGAGCCTGCTCCCCCCATTACTTCAAGCCGGGCAATTATGGTCTGTCCCTTGTTGGCAAAGGCTGGTGGTTTCTTGCTTCGCCTACCAGTTTCTTTCTCGAGTTTGTGAAGAAGAGCTGCAAATGTGACTTCCTCGATGGCTGCATGCACATGCATAACACAGTCAAACCCGGCAGTCAGTATGCTCTTGAGATCGAGAATTCTAATCTTGGCCTCAAATGCCGAGACACAATGAACTGGCCTCTTAGGAGAGCACATAACAAAACCCGGCATGATATCCTCTTCTTCAACGCCTCTCAAACGAGCCCGGATTTGATCACCACAAGTTGCTGTAGTTATTTCCTCTTCAGTCTCACCATACAAGGCAGTGACAGTAACTTCCTCTCTGTTAGGCATTAAAATGCACGTGGAACCCTTTTTCAGAACACCAGATTCAATTCGTCCTTCAATGACCGTTCCCATGTCTTTATATTTGGCGCTAATCGGCATCATGAATGGGGCGTTAATCTTGCGCTCGGGCATTTTCATATTGTGAAGATAATCAAGGAGCGAAGGGCCATTCCACCATGGTGCCAAATCCTTCGGAACGGGGGAATTTATTCCAATAGTCTTCTGTGCTGATAGAGGCATGAATTTCAAATCACTCTTTTTATACCCCATAGCTTCGAGGAATTTTCCAATCTTGGTTGAGCATTCCTCGTAGCGCGTTTTGCTCCATTCCACTGTAGGGTCGTCCATCTTATTGACTGCAACGATAAGCTTTTTAACACCGGCATTTCTAGCAAGCAGGGCGTGTTCTCGTGTCTGACCCCCACGCTCGAAACCGGTTTCGTATTCACCTTTTCTAGCCGAAATAACGAGAATACCAACATCTGCTTGAGAGGCACCACCAATCATATTTGGAACAAATGATTTATGGCCAGGGGCATCGAGTATGGTATAATGTCGAGTCATTGGGCCATCTGAAGTTTCACCTGAAGTCTTAAAAAAAGCACGGCCTACTTCAACGGTTTTGCCTTTGGATCGCTCCTCACTTGTCAAATCTAAAGCCCAAGACAAATACCATGTCTCTCGACCAGCATCTTTTGCTTCCTTCTTATACTTTTCCATTGTTCGCTCATCGACCATACCGGTGGCGTATAGAATACTTCCACCAAGAGTTGATTTACCTGCATCGACATGGCCGATGAAAATCAAATTCACATGCTCACGTTTCTCGCCATAAATCTCTCTTAAGGTGGCCTCATCAACGTCAGCAGCTTGCTCTCTAGAAACAGCATCTGCATCGCGAATAGGAGCCTTGGCCTCGGCTCTGCTGGGTGACGACCGGCCTGAAGAGGGAGCAGGGGACGTCTTTCCAGAACCCGCAGACTTCTTCTCGGTCTTTTCGATGGCCTTGGCAGCCGTAACTTTCGATGCCGCTTCAGGGCCACCGTCTGGTCCAGGCGCGGCCTTTGGTGTAGGTGCGGGGGTCGTAGAGGAGGGGGCCTTGGGCTTAGGCACGTCAGCCCCGATAGATAAAATCTTCGTTTTGGGAGCAGGGGCAGCAGGCGTGTTAGAATCAGGGCTCTCTGATGGCTTCGCAGCTACAGGCGGGTCTGCCGCAACAGGAGCTGGTTTTGGAGGCTGGGCAGTGTTTTGCGGTCGCCACTGTTTCTGCTGTGGCATCGTGTTATAATCACCATATTGTTGTGCATAATATTGACCATAACCTCCCTGTTGGTTATAAATTTGATTATACTGGCTATAAGCTTGTTGCGGCTGATATGTCCCGTATTGTGGAGATGCGCCGCGGCTCTGATATGGTTGGCCTGGCTGAAAAGAAGCAGCACCTGGACGAAAGGTAGACGTTTGCGGATTGAGGTTTAAGTTCTGCTGGGCTTGTCTTGCCAAATGTTCATCCTGAGCAGCGGGGTCATCTTCCCAAGAATCGAGGTGGGACATCGTGAAAATGGAGGAAAAAAGGTGCCTTAATCGGAAGTTCCCTATCTAAAAAGAAACAAGAACATTAGAAGATAAAAAAACCGGTAGCCTGGCTTGTGAATCGAGGCCTCAAAGGGTGTTGAAGCCTTGCGCTGTGCCTGTTGGGCATGATTGTGGGGCTCAAGAACTAACTTTGAAAGATGGGCAAGCTTATATAATCCCGGAGTTCATTGCACTAACTAACTCAATTTAGACTAGCTTGGCTAGCGCCAGACGACGCGCTACCACGGCTACCTCCTGTAGTGACGTAACTACCTAGTCAGCTGTGATTAACTTTACAGCGACTAAGGCACGTGCCCATTCTTCGATGCCTAAAACCCAATGACCTTCCTAGGTACTTCGTGTTGCACCATACTACTCATAAAATGGAATGGCTGTCGAATTATGAACTGCACGGAAGCCAAGTATTTTACCTTCGTGCCCATAGCTCAACATGAGACTCCGAAATAATTACTACGCTCGCTAACAATTTGGTCCTTGGTTCTCATCATGGCAGGTCTTCTTTCGATGGACAAGGTCCTCTTGACGGTAGGCTCTATAAAACTTTACTATCTTGAGATGTCTGTGCTTATAGTATCCTCAGATCACTGGCCAGGCAATGAATTATGCTGTTAGGTAGCTAGAGCCACCCGCCCGGGGGTGTTACCATGTTAATACTGCCCAGGTCAGGAATTCGTGTTACCGGACAGTATGCTATCAGCCAAGTATCTCGGCTTATGAGAAAATCGGCGGTCCGTTTATCACGGCATGTAATGGCAGGTGATGCATGCTGATTAATTTCGGCCAGAACATTGATGATACTGACCGCGATGAGCTCCAAGCGCTTCAGGAAAGACTTCAGGCAAAAATTCGAGTAAGTAGTTATTGATTGTAGCCTACTACTGTATCTCTAATTGATTATTAGATAATATCACCTGCTATTGATATGATAGAGCTTATGTAGGCTGGCCTCCTAATTGAAAGCGCTCTGAAATTGAAGCCTAATATGACCCAGCGCAGCTCGGGGTAACACCTCCCTCGAATCCGCAGTAACACTCACAAAAGGGTTGAGATTAGAAATACAAACTCTTGGGCAGCGGCTAGCAAATGTTGCGTCAAAGGAAGAGCTCAGCCGCAAAGGCATTATTTCAACCACCCAACCAGCAAAGACTAATACTGAAATAACATTGATCATCAAAGACATCAGAAGATTGTTGGGTCGGATTGAGGATACAGTGCCTCTAATCAATCTTGCTATTACTACATCTGGTGCGAGCTTGTCTACTACTTTACCCCCAACCGTATCACCAGCACGCCTTCTTCAAGCGAGCACCTTCTTGACCACTGGGGATACTCAATACTCAGCTTCCCCAGCAAGAGCAGTTCAGATTGGTCCTACATTTATATTGTCAATATATCTTTTGTTTGCAGGACACGCCCGTCCTCACGACGAAGAGACCATCCGAAATACAACCTGGAAGGAAGTAATTCACAAGGCGCGGTTAAAACTGCGAAGAATTCCGATAGAACTACTAAATTCTCACCCTTTAGTCCCCGCTCCACCCCTCAAGGCACCAATTGAGGGCCACATTCGAGGAAAGGCGAAAGGCGACGAATTTGCGTATCAGATTCTTGTCATTGAAGACTTGGATGATGGTCGAGTCCATACCTTCGACTCCGATGATGAAGGACCATGCTCTTTTGAGGATATTGCGATAGCGGGTATTAGAGAAACCATCCCACTACACCAGATATCAAAGATTTTCTACGCAGATACTGGTAAGATTTTGAATATCGGCAGTGAAGGGGAAGCCAATCACCCAGTGCTACTGCTGAAACGTGACGTGAATGCCATTCCACCCCGAAAGATGATTGATGAAGCAGAGGCAGAATACGACGATTTTATTCAAAATTGCCCTGATAGCTTTGATCCTACTGAAGGAGAATCAAGTCCAAGTACCCCCGCAATATTAGAATCCCCCCTAGCCGATCGCTGGAGATTTCCTCCGGACCTAGATTTGGAATGGATTGCATTTGAAGTTTATAGTGAATCTGAAGATTCCGATTCTGAAGACGAGTCAGATTCTCAGGAATTGTCGCCCACTCGCTCACCTACTAATCCTCGATTGGGTGCTGGACTGTCAAAATTACGCCTTGATGAGGATCCACAATCCTCACAAGTTACGGTGGCCGAGGAACATCTCCAGACGGTCTCTGACCCTCGATTCCGAAATATCAAGAGCTCTCTATCTCTTTTAGAGATGCTTCTTCGTCTAACATCTCTTCAGCAATTTCAGCAACAATCCCACCTTTCTTGCTCCGATGAGCTGCTAAACTTTTTCCTAGAAGAGTCTTCCACCACTGGTGCTGGTGGCGATGAAAACCATCGTCGAAGAGTTCGTGCTGAAGCTCGTCGAAAAGTTGGTTGGGATCCTTATGATGAAAGCCCAGTGAAACGGCGTGGGGAAGAGTATCAGTACCAGGCGGGTCATGATGGAAACTCTTGGGCTCGGGGCTCTCCTCACTGGCAGTCAAGTGCAGGGCCCTACACACCAAGTACGACACCGCTATCAAAGGATCTTTGGTCTATCGATAACGGCCGCCGTAAAAGCTTGCGGGGAGTTGTAGATGGAAACGTCACTAGGGAAAGGACAGTATCTCCATCTCCTAACGCCATTCCCAAAGATACGACGGAGCGAGGAATACGCCGAAATAGTAATAGAGCTTCTTGACACACCCCCTCTAAAGTCTGGATATGAATGTTAAAAGAAAAATTCGAGTATGTATGAAAATAGTAAATATGTGGCGATGCCGAAATTTTCATAACCCAGTCTATACGTCTGCGAATCCGTGATAAATACAACATTTTGATACATACACCTTTTCTAAAGTTAATATGTTGCAAAACCTTTTAGACTTTTGGGTTTATTCTCTCTTCTATAGTAAGAATTGAAATGTAGTGAGAGGCTTGCCAATTTCCATACCGTTCAATTTCGTTTCTTTAGTCAAAAGAAAGTGATATAGAGAGATCATACGTATGTGCTATATACAGGGTAGGAATACAAATACTTATGGGAATGTTAAGAGTCCTAGAATACTAGCCATAGCTCAATAAACCCAAGACTGGCGAACTCCAGGA
Source organism: Ophidiomyces ophidiicola (assembly GCF_022830035.1). Lineage (NCBI taxonomy): Eukaryota > Fungi > Ascomycota > Eurotiomycetes > Onygenales > Onygenaceae > Ophidiomyces > Ophidiomyces ophidiicola. The sequence continues at coordinate 49,779 of NW_026054690.1, forward strand.
ACGCCATGTGTACAAAAGACGTAAAGTATAGTGAGAGACATATAGATCAAATCATTCCCAATCTTCCTCGTCACTGCTGTCAGCTGCATTTGCCGTGGCAGTGGACGATTTCGGCCCCTTTGGGCTGCCTGGTGCCCGGCTTGTAGCACCACTAACAAGATCGTAGCTTGCATCACTGTCGGCCTGTGATTGTTGATCATTGGATCTTCGTGGCTCTGATGGCTTCAGATTATCCTTCGAGATTGACGGCTCCACTGAAATGGGACGAAGTGGCTCATCGGCCTTGTTGATCTTGACCTGGGGTGTAGAGGGCGATTCAGAATCAGAGTCAGAATCCTCATCCCAGGCAACTTCCTCTTCGTCACCTGCAGTTGAAGCTAGAGAAGAAGCACATTAACAAACATCTGTTTACCCTCCATAGCACATGTGACATACCTTTCAACAGCTCCCTTCGCCTCCTCTCTTCCGTCTCAATAACTAGTCGTAGGAAATAGTATCTCCTCCAAAAGTCGAAATATTCTACCTTTTCTGGAACAAGGTTTTCCATAGCTCTTCTTAGTCCAGGATATGCATCCAAGTCTGTAGATATATCGCTCGTCTTGTCGTCAATTTGAAATTCGCTTTTCCATTTAGACCATTCATCGCTTTCAGGATCTGCTGAAAAGGATTCTAGATTGGAATGTATGGCGTGTAATTGTGCTTCAAATCTGGTGGTATGAATGACTCGCTTTCCATCGGCATCCCTACTCTCAAAGAGCACCTTGCCTGGAGAGGCACCCTGATCCGCATCTTCGGGAGGGGCAATAGTCACAGCGTCCCGTAAGAAATTCTGAATGTTTGTTCCAAATCTCAGTAGCGCTTCATCAGCTGCGTCCTCGGCTTTCTCGATGTCTTTGAGGCGTTTCGCGGCTTCTGCACGGAATCTGGAAATGAAACCATCCCCTTCAGTCCCTTGACCATCCTGGTCGCTTTTTGCCGCATTGGTGGACAATTCGCCAGCTTTAGGAGATGTGGGCGTTATGGCACCGTCGCGATTATGCTGCTCACTGTCCGATTCCTCGCCAGTGCCGGCAGCGAATCCGCCCAACGACAGTCCTCTTGTCCGCCCAATGATAGTATCTCGTAGACCTGTAAATCCTTTGATGGCTTCTTCACTGGCAGCGGAGTATTCTTGCCTTGCCCCATTGTAGTAGCTTTCCCCTTGCTGACGAACATTCCCCCATAGGCCTCCAAGCCGCGCAGCCCAGGGACTCGCAGAGAAGGCGTTGAAGGTTTCTTGGAATTCAGCGCTCAAATCATGACGTTTTGTGGGCTCAGAGGCGGTGCTTCCCACTTCAGCGTCGTTGTCACGCTTGTCGTTGCTGGGGGACGCGAGGATCTCCTCTTGGATGTGGTCGTAAGCGACATCCATAGTCAGAAACAGGAAGCGTATGGCGACGATAGGTTAAACGTAACGGTAGAAGGGATAGGGTGATAAATGTCTTACGCGGGTGCCCTGGCCGAAAGGGGGATTAAATGTCACAAGTGGTGTCTTAATGAATGGCTAAGTTCAATATGTAGTTAGGTTTCGATTGCTTAAGCTGGAGAAGCCGCTCAAACGAAATGACCAACTCGAATTGGCTACCCGCAACCCCGAGTTAGCTAACAGCCAAGCGGCAACTTGGCTCCTACTATTGTACTATTTGGAACTCTTCTCTTCCCAATGATCCTGAAATCATATTTTTTTAAAAATCGTTACGTCTCTAAATATGTATGCATTATTGAATGTACAGTACTCCGTATATATGCAGTCTAGGTGTTTTTCTATGCTTCCTCTAGCTAAAACAGATATGTTATAAAAGGAAATGTGTGTATGCAATACGGAGTATGCTGTTCAAGAAGGAAAGGCCTATTTAAGGTGCGAAAAGTCTTAAGTAGCCAAAATACTTTACTTCAAAGTATGTCTGGGCTCCCAACCAGGTGGCTCTGGTACATTTTCCATCAAGCTTCTAGGTATTAGTTGACTTTCTGTGATAGTCAACAAAGGAGCAGTATGCAGCTCGTAGCTATCCAATCCAGTTGAACTGGAACCTAATTGAGGCGTAATCAGATTGGAGGACGAGAGTGATTGAAGGGCATGTATGCCAGGCATGGAGTCAGTAGGCGTGTCGTTGTTGAGTGTTGAATGCTTTATGGTCGAAGCGTTGCGGCTATGGGTGGGGCTAAGAATAGGACATTCGGCAAGGCTGAGCTGAATACCAGTATTGATTCCAGATACGTTATCTAATTTTTCGGGCCCCAAAATCCCCATGTACTTCTCGTATGAGTAACTCGCCCGGGGTCGGACGTATAGCTGAGAGGCATCTGGATCAACCACCGAGTTTACAGCAGCGTAGTTCCCATCCGTGACAGCCGGATCACCAGGGTTAGGCTGAATTGGAGTGCAGAAATTAGCTGGCTCGGCTGGGATGGCGGTCAGGCTAGCTGTAGATTGTTGGGAATCGGGTTCAGAGTCGCAGTCAGTATCAAGGATAACCTTTTCTATTTTCTCTTCGTCGACAAGGGCCTTTGAAACAGATCTGTAGGAAGACCTGGTACGTGTCGGCACTGTCTTTCCCGGGGTACAATTAGTGAAAGAGGACAAAGCCGACGCAGACGGCAACGACGAAGTAGGGAGACATTCTGGAACCGATCGTAACTCTTTTCTTAAAATGCCTGAAAGCGGTTCTATGGTCAAATCGGTAGGAAGTGAGAACTCCACTTGGCAGGGAACTTTAGAACACCTTGTAGGAGAAGGCGAAGGGGGATGAGAAGTATGGCCTTCAGGGTCTAACCTAGAAGAGCAATCAGGCTCCAATATGGAATAACTCGACCCTTTGATACAACTGGGGGTATTTCCGGGGCTTTCAGGCGACTGGGAAGATGGAACGGCGCCAGCTTGTAGTTTCAAAGGGGTTATAGGGGATACAGGGAAGGTACTTGTGTTCTGGGATAACACATCCGGTGCGTTAAACGCTGGATTCTGTGGCCTCTGGCTATCGTCAACCCCCCGCTTGTTGCAGGCCATAGAGTGTGACGTGACGCCCAAAGTACTAACGTTGTCATTGTAGCCGTTCCCTCGATCCCACCTAAGTTTTGTTTTCTTGTTATTCAGGGCACAAGCCACTCGAGCAAAAGGGCGATATTCCGAGTCCTCACTGCGTACTTTTAATGCATAGCTGGAACTTTTCCATTGCTTTTGGGGCGAGCAGCATCGAGTGGTTTCCAAGGGAAGACCGATATCATGTTCATCATTGCCATTTCCTGTAAGGACATACCCCATCTGAGTTAAAGTGGTATTGTCTGTGGGCTCAACCAAACGTGGGTTTTTGGCTCCCAAAAGCCCTCTCTGTTTTCGATTCTGAGGTAGAACCCGCAGTGTAGACTCATCTTCTTCGGGCTCTTCTTCGATATATTCCAGGTCGCCAAGGTCGCACTTGGGCAAGCCCACAAAGTTGATTTGAGTGAGGGTCTTTTGACTCTCAGTGTTGCCGCCTAAAGATAATCTATATTTTCTCTGCCGCTTCTCTTGAGCGCTGTTTGCTTTCTTTCCGCGGTTGGTGGGCCTTGCGGGTGCATTGAACTTCGCAGCTGGTTTCCCGTCCTTTCTTGTCATGGTTCTGGCTCAGTATTATTGCCAACTGGTGTGCTCCGGGTCGGGACCGGGACGGGACAGTCCCTGCGCTTGAGTGTCGACGCGACAAACGAAGACGCGACGCGCGGATTTACTAGTGGATTACATAATTGCCTAACTACCTTAGCTAGTGCCGGTTGATATATTTTCCACCGCCGGAGATGTAACCCAATCAACGGGGAGAGCCGTGCGGCCCCACTTTAGCTAGTCTCCGACGCGGCTCTGTTGATTCGCTGCTTCTGGCACAATTCAACCAACGAAGCTTGTCACGCCTGTCAACACTACTCAGCTTTTCACTTATCAACTCACACCCAGCTATCACTCAAAATGGTGTCATCGTTGCCTTCTTCTACCCCTGCGGCTGGAAAACTATGGGGCGGCAGATTCTCCGGCGCAACTGATCCATTGATGGTCGCATATAACGAATCGATCTATTTCGACCGGGCCTTCTACGCCCAAGATATTGCAGGCTCAATCGCTTTTGCACGAGCGAATGTTGCTACAGGCATTCTTACTCAAGCTGAATTTGAAGCGATTGAGAAGGGCTTGACCCAGATTCGTGAGGAATGGGAAGGTGATTCATTTGTTATCTCTCCTGGTGTTGACGAGGATATCCATACCGCAAACGAGCGCAGATTGGGCGAGATAATTGGGAAGGACATTGCAGGAAAGTTACACACAGGCCGAAGCCGTAATGATCAGGTTGCGACGGATTTAAGACTGTGGTTGAGAGACGAGCTACGAGCAATTGAGTCGTGCTTGGTTGAGTTGATAAATGCTGTGGCTGAGCGCGCGGACGCCGACATCGAATACTTAATGCCTGGATATACCCATCTACAACGTGGCCAGCCAGTAAGATGGAGCCATTGGCTATTAAGCTTTGGCACTGCATTCATGAACGACCTTGATCGACTACGCGAGGTTATCAAACGCGTCAATCAGTGCCCCCTTGGTTGCGGTGCACTATCAGGAAACGCATTCAAAATTGACCGTGAAGCTATGGCTAAAGAACTGGGCTTTGATGGATTGATCATGAACAGCATGTCTGCCGTTGGTGATCGGGACTTTATTCTCGAGGCTATGCAGTGGGGCTCAACCCTCATGCTACACATTTCTCGTTGGAGTGAGGATTTAATTCTTTACAGCTCCACAGAGTTCTCTTTTGTGCGACTTTCGGACGCCTACACAACTGGCAGTTCTCTCATGCCCCAGAAGAAGAACAGTGACTCGCTTGAACTACTCCGTGGCAAATGTGGTAGAGTTTTTGGTGGGATGGCTGGCCTCATGATGACTATAAAAGGTATACCGTCTACATACAATAAAGATTTACAAGAAAGTGTCGAGCCTATGATTGAGCACGTCAAGACCGTCAAAGATAGCCTACAAATCGCCACCCGCGTGCTTCTAACCCTAACGACGTTTCCCGATAAGATGATCGCAGCATTGACACCTGATATGCTCGCTACCGATTTAGCTGAGTATCTTGTCCGCAAAGGTATTCCATTTAGAGAAACACACCACATAGCAGGCCGTGCTGTTGCCCTGGCTGAAAAACAGCAGAAGCCTATGGACCAGCTTTCTTTAGCTGAACTGAAATCCGTAGATGGACGAATTGGTGATGATGTGCTTGAGGTCTTCAACTACGAACGATCTGTCGAAATGAAGGCTGCTATCGGAGGCACAAGCAAACTCGCGGTACAGCAACAGATCAAGACCTTACGACAGGCATTAGGATTGTAATTCGTATAATGGCTTCACATAGAGGCGATCTCGGCTTTTCTCTTATAAGAACGATTGAGGATTTGGTTATAACAAGATGAATCCAATATTTTAGTATTGATTTATTATATCATACATCATATATTGCTTGAACCTGTCCATCATCATCTCTTGTTCACAAAGGGCAGGAAAAGGGAACAGAAAAGAAAAGAAATCTCTTTCTTAATCTGAAAGGAGCCATTCAGGTTCTGCGTCATCATCTTCTGGGTCATGCGAGATCATCGAATTTTGATCGTCAATCTCACTGTCAGAGTCGTGATGCACTAGATCCGGCAAGCCTGGTATTTCCTCCACGCTTACAGAGCGGCGTGAATCAGTGTGGGATTTATTGGGAAGAGAAAGTCGATTAACTGAATGGCATAAGCTGTGTGTGTGCCCTGCTGATATTCCACCAGGAGAAGCCGATCGGGCTGGTGGCGACGGTGTAGTGTAGATACCTGACGGAGGCCCAGGAATAGCCGGAGTACCCGAAGTATTAGGCTTCGGAATTACCACGAGCGTATACCTGCCTTGGGAAGCTGAGTTCGGGGTAACACTAGTGTGGGAATATATGGCCAAAGTGTCATTGCTGCTCTCGCCTGGATTTTTTATTTGAGACTGCGCTGTAGATATATTGCTCAAGTTTGATGTTTCATTGGGTTTATCAGGTAAAGCTTGTGTTTGCCCGGTATCGTTGCATAAAACCCAACAGCCAGACTCTTTAACATTAGAATATATTGACTCTGTAGCTGCGGTGTCTCCAGAGCTTTCGTTCTCATCTTCGAATGCATAGCTTTGGACACGCTCAGCAATCCTAAGCTTAAGTAAAAGCTGTCTCCACATCAGTAACGCTGCTGCTGTTCTACGATCTTGCTCGGCTTGCACACGTTCATCCTCCAGGGATTCAATTATAGCAAGAAGAGCATCATGATATTCCAGTGAGGCAACAATCCCGTGGAGTATTGCGGTGCCATGTCTGCCTCTGAAGTGAAATCCGGTAACAGCATCCGCATAATCAATATCCAGAATTTTCGCCGCACGAGCTGCATCATCATGCTTCAAATGGAAAGCACCATCTGGCACCATGCTGGGTACATAAACATCAATATTCCCATACACATTTTTCGGTACACAATTATTCACAACGGGGGGGGCGCGATAAAGGTCCGTTTGAAATGCCGCATACAATGGTATTTCTTGAGAGGCTTCGAGGTCATCGTCGTCTATTTCGATGTTTATCTTTTTTTTAGAGTTCGGTACCCGTTTCAAAGGTTGTTCACCGGACTTAACACACCTCCCTTGACGATACCAACCATCTGCACTTTTCACGATATGCACGTCGGACCGACGATACACGGACTCCAGAGGACGTGTTCTGCTTGAAGTAGATAACTTACTAAGGCCAGCTTTTCCAATTTCTCTCTTAGGATGGATAACTTCATTTCTGCGAAGATGTTTTTCCAAAGCATATATTGGATGGTTTTTAAAATCTTGCACATTTCGAGGCATTCCTTCCGCAGCTGCTTTAGCGGTAAGCTCGCCAATCTCTAGCTGGTCACGATCCGCCAGAAACGGGTTCTCAAAGAATTGCATGGTGCTTTCCCACCATGATTCACCGTCTTTGGTACATTCAACTCTTGTTCGGCTTGTTTTCGAGTTGTAGAATTTGGTATAGCGCTTGGTTACGTCACGAGCAGAACCATCTTCTTCGAAAGCGATTACATAGCTCATATTATTATATCGGTCACTCGCTGGCGGCTCAAATCGAGAAGGCTTTGCAATTGTATTGGTAACAAGTGGATCGACAACAACCCATTTTTGCATTGCTTCGTTGAAAGCTTCGACCCAGAAGACCGGGAACGACGACTCGCAAATTGCAGATGAATATATCCCTGCCAAAAAAAAGTAAATTAGATATAACACATTATAAAAATGACAGATCAGCCGTACCAGACGCAACTTTCGGCTTCGGCGCCTTTGAAGGGCCCGGCGAAAACCGCGAATGTCCAAATCTACGTAGCCTTTGTGTTGCTGTTAATTTTGCACTAAGGGAGTTCGAATCGCCAACATTATCCGACTGATTTGAGGGCTTTGTGTTCTCGTCAACAATAACCATGCATTGCCCAGAGTTTTTTGTAGGCAATTCACTTTTAGCCACCCCACTGAAGGGGAGAGGCTGCAGTGAGCAGACAAGTCGAGCATCTACATTTGCACCGCGAAGCATTGCACAGAAAAATTGTGCTCCAAGGTCACGAGATCCTTGTAAGTTCGTAGCTTGTTTTCGAAAATCGGATTTTGAAAGTACGATGTCCGTAGAGGCCGGAAGCGTCTGCTTCAAGTGTTAGTACGAGATTTTTGTATAATAGAGACATGAAGCTGACGCACAATTGAAGTTTCATCTAGATTTTCAAGCCAATAAGACCGTCTCATTCCGGAGGCAGTGATTTTGAATCGTCGATGGAATGTATCGGCGGCTTGTTTTAGGCCATCAGCAAAGGTGGTCGAACGGGAAAATTGTGGCAAATCTTCACTAGGATTGAGACACTGTACTGTGTGCTTCGACAATATGCGCTTGAGATTTCTCTAATGGTAATGTATTAGAGACATGACAGTATTCATGAACGCACTATATTCTGAATACCTGCACTTTGTCGTCATTGCACCATGAATTCCGCAGTTGGACATGGCTAAGAAGACAGAGTAAATGAGTTTTGTGTATGTCCAAACGCCATTTCTTCTCCAGGCCAGATACGGGTTTCCGGCGTGAGACAGCTTTCTGCTTATTCTTTGCCCCAGGGGCTTCCAAGGTAATTTGTAGGGATTCATTGTGTTGAGAATCCGTGGAGAGAGAATTATCCGCTGAATAAACCGCCAGCGGTATTACATCCTCCCATTCTTCCGCGTCCGATTCTTCCGTCGCATCTAGATCGTACACAGTCTGCAGAGGTTTCGTGGACGTTTCTTCAATAGGTTTGGACGGAAATTTTGGTGTTGCTTCACGTACTGCAGCCGTTTTCAGGCTCATCTTGCGTCGTTTTGTCGCCCTATGTGTGTCTTGCGGGTTTGATGCTGCCGAGTCCGCCTCCGCAAGCATGTCTTGGTAGACTTCGGGAATGGGTTCCTCCTTTAAGGAGCGTCGTTTCGTCATATTTGCTTAATTAATCACAACGAAGCGCGATGGGTCACATAATTGATGGAGTAGTCCGCAATGAGTTTGTCTTTCTGGATTCGCTCGCTGCTGGGAGTTGGAGCCTAGAACTCCGGCATAAATGAATAATATTCTTGACATTTCAGCTTCTCCACCAGAAACCTAGGGGTCTGAAATGAAAATGCAGTCTAGGTGCCAACAAAACCTAACCGAAGGGAAACCGGCTTGTACCTCCGCCTGAATATCAAACAGACGAAAAGTTCGAGACGAGCAGACGATTGGCTGATATAAGCACAGCGTCATCGTTATTACATGATTATTTACGTAATCAATGCATCTCAACCCTACACGTGATATCAAACTTTCTGGCCAGGTCAGGTGAAGGTCCAACCCTTGCCGCCGGGGACGAATCCCTGCGCAAAGGTTCTGGCATTATGTCCCATCAATTATTTATAGTTGAACGAAATTTATAATCGCAGCTGACCTGTCATCTAGCTTGCGGATTTGCTTTCATCTACGGAGTACACTATACAAACGCAGTTTTGCATCCATTTTCTAGTATTAATTACTACCAATAAAAAAAGCACGGAGTATTCCGCTTAACTTCTACGTGAATTGAGTTGCAGGGGGTATATATGCGCAATAAATACATACAAATAGTACTTAATCCTGGTGGAACGAGTGATGTGAGAATAATAAAGACCATGCTGGAGGGTACGGGAGTGGGTATAAAAGGATAGAGTTATAAAAAAAAGGGAGCTTTAGTGGAGAGAGTATGAACAAAGCTTGTTAGATAGGCCGCCTGATAGAAACACGGGCATACGGGCGCAGAGCGCACAAGTACAGTAGATAAAAAGGCAGACAAGTAGCCGGCCCAGAAACGACGTACAAACAGGTAGTAGGATAATAAAGACAGGGTACCATTTAATAGCGGAGAATTAAAACAGCAAGCACACAGTGTAGCTAACAACATTAACATTGGGAGGGAAGGGGACTAGAATTGAGCTGTGGTTTCATTGAAAGCTCAACTGGCTTGGGCAGTGTTGGGCTCAGTAGTGGTGCATGGAGGAGGACCTTGGTTTGTTTTCGAAAGCATATTCACGATTCTACGTAAAGCACAATTAGACATCGTCGAAATATTGGGTAATATCCAATTTCACCCCTACCTCGCACTTTCATCCAACATATCCTCGTGTTCATCTTCAAGTTGCCGCAGTTGTTCTTGGATGCTGGCCATCTGTCAAGATTCAATACGTTAATTATGCTTTCGGAATGGGTAATATATAAACAGGAGTATACAAGGTGAAAAGACCCAAGAACGCAACAAAAATCGGGGCATAAATCGGACAACGGGGAAAAGACAGGAAAAGAAACGGGGCCAGCCCACCGTTCCTTGAATAGATGAACCGAGGTCCTCACCTTCCGTAGTGGCTGGACCTGAGTCTCCTGCGACACTATCACTGGATATCACCTTGTTTTCTTCATCGGGAATGGCCCATTTGCTTTCTGCAAGGCCTCCTTTTGATTGGGAAGAGTTGCCATTGGACAGTTGCTTTGCTGCTTCGGCAAGATCGAACTCCAGATCTCGAATGCGTCGGGTACCTTTAGCCGCAGATGTTTCTGCTTCTTGCAATTGCTCAATAAGAGTTATATTCTTCTCACTTAGGGCATTGATGTTCTTTTCAAAATCAGTAAACGTGGCCTCCACCTTCGCTGCTTTCGTATTTGCTTCTGAGACATCAGCTTTTAGCTTTTGCACTTCCGCAATCGCCAACTCATGGGTATGTTTGAGTTGAGTGAGATTTTCGTTAGCAGTTGAAAGCTGTGCTTTAGTGCTTTCTAGCTCTGGCACTAACGCTTCGAGCTGCGAAACAGATGATTTCGTAGATTGTAAGAGCGACTCGATATCAGCTTTTTCTTGTTCAGATTTCGCGAGCTGGGAGGCGCTTCCCGCCAACTTTTCCTTAAGCCGATCAACGGCCGATGTATCCGCGGCAGCTTCCTGAGCCTTTGAGAGTTCTTGCTGAACTTTCGCGAGAGCAGAGGAGTGTGAAAGTTCTGCCGCGGCTAAATCTTCTTTCACCGATGCATGGTGCTCTGCTTTTAGATGTTCGATTTTAATTTCGTGGGCGGCAAGGAGCTCTTCGATCGCTTTTGCGTGTGTTGTTTCTAAATCCTTCAATTTACCAGAATAAGATGTCTCTAATTCCCCGACTTTCTTTGTTTGGGCGTCCTCAAGTTCAGCAATCAAATTTTCGATGGCTACTCTATGCGTTTCTTCAAGAGCGGTAAGTTTGGCTGCCTGTTGTCCAAGGGCAGCGGCATGCCCATCCTTCAGTAATTGTATTTGAGATACGTGCGAAGTTTCAAGGTCACTCTTTGAGACAGAAACTTCGCTAAGCATGGCCTGCATCTCCTTTAACTTACCCTCATGAGATTGAGATAGATCGACTTTAAGTGCCTCTAAGGTAGTATGATGAGCAGCTGATAGGTCGTTTAAAGTAGCAGAATGTTTTTCCTCTGCCAAAGAAAGCTCACTGGTCTTCTCTTCCAAAGATTTGGCGATAGTATCGATTTCGGTAGTCAGCTTCTTCACGATGGCATCATGGTGATCATCCTTTCCCTTACTGTCGACTTCAAAAGCCTCGAGTCCTTTTTGAAGGCCCTCGACTTGAGATTTTTCCGCCTTTAAGTCATCGGTAAGGATCTGAATGTGTTTATTACTTTCAGATAACTGCGTCTCCAAAGTTTGTATCTTATCTTCTAAAGATCGGGTTAGACTTTCTGAGGCTGCCTTTTCGGCGGCCTTAGTCTCCTCCTGTGATTGTTTGGAATCCGCAAGGGCGGTCTCCGTTTCGAATAGCTTATTCTGCAAAACTTGGAGGTCGTCTTGATGTGTTATTTTCAAGGAGTCTAGCTCGGCTGCCAAGCGACTTTTGATCTCAACCAGCTCGGAAACTTTAGCTTCATGTTCTGCTTGAGAACTCTCATGCCCTTTGGTCAGGCTAGCCAATTCTTTGTCTTTGGCTTCTCTTAGAACTTTCGTCTCATTTATTACCTCCGCAAGTTGCTGTTCATGTGTGGCAGCCAAGGTAGCCAAGGTAGAATCATGCTCGGCCTTTAATGCTGCGAGCGCACGCTCATGCGCTGTGCCGAGCTCCATTATCTTTTTATCATGCTCGTCAGATTTTGCCTCGTGAAGCTCTTGGATACGATTCTGGAGATCTTCGATGACTTTGCCAAGACGTTGAATCTCCATGTCCTTACTAGTTAACATCCCGGTAGTTTCTGCTGTACCACGAGCCGTGTTTGCTTCGGTTTCGGACAGTTTCTCCTCAAGCAACGCAACTGTGTCTTCAAGCGCAGCGACCTTTTGAGAGTATGACTCTTGGGCTTCGAGAAATTCCTTGTCTTTTGAATCCTTAAGAAGCTGAATTTCATCTTTTAAGTTATTCATAACCGTGTTCTGGCCCCTCAATTCGTTTTCGAGTTGCGAGACTTTGCCCTGCTGCGTTTCAATAACAGCTAGCTTCTCCTTTTCCGTGGAATCTTTCAGGGTGTCTAGCTCTCCAGTACGGGCGGCAATGTCCGATTTGAGTGTCTCTATCTGGCTTGAGAGCTCTTTGTTGGAGGAAAGTTCAGCTGAGAGCTGGCTTTCAAGCTTTTCAAGGGATGCTTGTTGATCAGCTTTCTGCTCTTCTAGAAGCGCTGTATTTCTAGCGTCACCCGCCTCAACTGAGGATTTCAATGTTTCCAGGTCTTTAGCCGACTGAGCGGCTAATTCTTGGTATTTTACTTCGGACTCCGCCAACTTTTTCTCCCAGTCCTTGATCTCCTGAGAGTGCAATTCAGTCATGTTGGAGATTTGAGTGGAATGTTCTGCCTGGACAGCGGCAGCTCCCTCGTCTGCAGACTTCTCTAGGTCAGCACTTTTCTTTAAGGACTCGTCAAGCTGCTTCTGCAGTTCAGCGAGCTTATGTCCGCTTTCTTCTAGCTGCGCCTTTAAGGTAGCGACCTTGTCAGGTTCACAGCTATTGGTAGAATCATGTGCCCTGATCTCTAACTCATCTTTAAGCTTCGAGACCGCAGAGTCGATATCGGTTTGAATTTCGTCACGTTTAGCCCCTTCTCCAGCTTCATCGGCAGCAATAGCCGCCAGAAGCATCGCTTTAATAGCCCCATATTCTGTAATTCGCTTTTGCAGTTCGGGAGATTTTGAGGTAAGTTGGATTTCGGTAGATCGCCTCTTCCCTACCGGAGTTACTTGGGGAGCAACTCGCCTTTTAACAAGATCGGAGCTAGAAATTGAAACCCTACCGGTCGTCGTGGGCCTTGTAGTACGTGTGCCTGTGGATTGAACTGTGGCCGAGGACCGGGGGGTAGACTTTGATGGGCTCTGAGTGGTAGAAAGAGCAGTACGAGTGGCAGTAGACTTTGCAGGGGGTGTAGCAGCTACCTTTCGGTCCGATCCCAATGGTGTGGGCTTCAGAGGGGCCCTAGTGGAAGTCCCGGTGAGTGACATTCGCTTTGCAACAGCTGGCCTCCGGTTCTCATCACCTGACGTCGTGATACGACTGGCTCTCTCATCAGCAGAGCTACCAATGGAGACACGTGATCGGTGAGAACCTGTCGTGGCCGGTGTTCCGCTCGAAGGAGGCCGTCTAGTAGTGGTTGTACCAGTAGGTCGAATTGGTGGTTTGGTAAGGGTACTTCCGGGGGCAGCACGGGCTGACGCTGACACGGGTTTAGAGGTTCGACTTGTTGCTGTTGTAGCGGCCCTTTTTGGGCCATTACTAGTCGAAGGTCGTTTGGAGGGCGTGTTTTTTAGCTCAGAAGGGTCTGTTGGCTTATCTTTATCTGCCTCGGATTTTGGTTCTTGAGAATCTCCCCCATTCTCATCAGGCGTATCTTTTTCAATGGGTTCCTCAATTGGGACTAATATTTCGGCGGAGGCCATTGCAGCGTATCGGGAGTGCGTTATTAGTATCGTAATCGGAAGCAAAGGGCACAGTTGGCAGTGGTCTGCAAGTTTTACGCAAATTTACAGCTTCCTGGAAGAGGCACAATGCTGTTAGTGCAAGTATATCTAGAAAGAGTTCGCATATTAAATAGTCTCAGAAATAGGGATTGTGAAATTTAAAGGCACTAGTAGCTGCAGTAAAAAGTGTCCATAGTGATAGCATTGTGAAATAACAATGGGGGAACTTTGGACATGTCAAAGTCCTGTCCACAAAAGGAAGAGCATCAAATAGGGGCTTAAGCAGATAGTAGTATCGGCTGTTTGCATAAAGGACTAGGCACCATATATCAATGAATGGCATAGAAAATTATTTAACGTACTGAACGGCCCGTATCTGCGAGCTCAAAACGAAGAAGGAAGAAAAGAAGCAAGAAGCAATTCCCAAGTCCTGGAATAGAATGGTTTCCTGCGAGAAACCCCTCTACTGAGGTATGGAAGGAAACCGAGGATCACGAAGGGAAAAGGTAAGGCGTTCGGGACAAGATGGTGTGGAGGGAAGGAGGAGCGGCTCCGATTTGTTGAAGAAAGACGGACTGAGATGCTCTGTGATTCTTGTCCTGGTGAATTTCCAGGATGGTCCTTGAAACCTATTGGTGTGCGGTCAGAGACGGGGGTTTCAGGATCTTTGCAAGTCGTTGACTAGTTAACTATAGTTTAGTTACCCCTGTTGTGATTGAACAGCGGGCATACACAGTGCACGTCAAATTACTGCCACGATTACTGCGGAAGGAAATTGAAAGAGAGCCCAGCAGGTAGCAAAAATCTGGGAGTAGTATAACATCCAACAACAAAGCAGACCGCCAATGGCGCGCTGGAAGTAAACAGCAAGACGAAGAAAAGGAGAAACCATGGATTGTGGTTCGGCAGGGGAGCTTCTTAGTCAACGGACTAGCGAACCGGTCACGTGAAAGCGGCAACGGCCGATCAAATACGGTGCGGGGTGTACGAAATGCTCCGAACGGAGAAAGCAAAGGGACCTTATTGACATCCTCAGGGCCCTCGAACGTCGCAGAGAGCGGTTCTTATCGGTGCTGTCATTGTGTCTAACTATACCTGGAGCATGCGCCCCTCGCGCAGTGATCGGCCTCCCATTCAGCTCGGCAACAGGGTGAGGGAACCCCACGCCTTCATGCACAATAAGTTGCCTAGCGCTGCAGCAGTCTACTGAAGGTTGACGTCGTGGTTCCAGCCATCACCTCGTATTATGGCTCGTGCGATATGGGCCTTCCGGGCTAGCGTATTGAGGATGGTTTTTGGGCAGCAATTTCTGAGGCGATGATGCGGCATAAAACTTAATAGGTCCTCCGTTCGTATGATAATACCTGAGTGCATTCTTCCACCATGTCAGCCAAATCGAATATAACTGGGATTTCCCTGTTAGGCATTGCTATGTGTATTTCTTATAAAAGACAATTTTATATTGCACAGAAATCACCCTGCCATACTATATATCTATAGGTGAATAAATGCATCCAATGACGGATCGATCTAGGGAAGTTGAGAGAATCACGCCGTGCTCCAAGCTCCATGCAACTCCATTCAATACTGCAACATAGTTCCGACCCCCTTTCTGCTTTTCTGTTCTTCAAACACGTATGCTAAGAACCGGAAAAGAACCCTCGCCACGGCCAGTCGGTCAGGAAATCGTACAGCTGAATAATTGCTTGGATCGATGATTGTGCACATATCAGAAAATCCCCTCAGTATTAACAATACCTGGTTGATTCCTTTTCTGGAAAAGCTGCTGTTAAGAAAGTGCGCCATTAGGCATGACTGAAGCAGGCCCACACCCGCTGGAAAGACATGGCCATGTATTTCCTCCACTAATGTTTGAAATTTCGGGGCAGCTTCTCGTTGGAGAATATCCAGTCTACCTGGAGATAGAAGGGTTATAAGCCTGTTAGATATAGTATGGAGGATCGCAGCCTCCTTGTCTGTAACCTCCGCGTCGTCCACGTTATCATGTCGTACACCCGTACTAAGAGAGTAGATACTCTTTGCTTCTAATATGCTCGCCAGTAGCAGAATCGTGGAGTGGTTATTAACGCCAATTTTCCGCTTCTCAGCGTCATTTCTCATCGCTTCCGCCTCGCGGACAAGATTTGACCAGTTGTCCTCTTGCTCAAAGACACGGCTTGCCGCCCTAAAAAAGCAATAGTCACGAGTAAACCAACAGTCGTCTTCCAAATCATCAAGGCTTTCAGAGTATTTCTCCACATCGTTATGGCACAGCGCTACTTGCATGGGGCCCTTAGTGCACGGCGAGATGTCCCAATCGGCGGGGCTATTACGAAGGCTGGCTTCAAGGGCTGGAGGAGGTGCCGTAGTAGAGTCACTTCCATCGATGTTAGCTCCATCCATCGCTTCATGCGGCGTGTCTGCGATGCTTTTGGTCGTCTCTTGTTCGGCGTAGTCCGCCCTGGCAACCCTCCTCTTCTTTGGAAATCTCCATGCCATGGCCCCGTTCTCATCCGCAGACTGCTCCCCACTGCTTTCATCACTCAATGCAAAGCTCTGTTGAGATGCAATTCGCACCCTTCGCGTCATTCGCTTCTCATATGCCTTCAATGAATAATTCACAGCGGGCAACCGTCGAAGATTGCGACCTCTTTCGGGTACCGGCGAGAGAGAGCCGGTGGGCGACGCCATTCGGGACAAGGGTCCGATATCCGTACTGCGAGCCAATCGTTTCGCCGGTGCTGAGCGTTGCAGCGGAGGCGTGTTTTTGAAACTATTCAGTAGATCGACTGTTAGTTGTGAACAAGCCTCGACGGTCGCAGCTCTGCGGTTGCGCACAGAGGACATGCTGAGTGCAAGTCTGGTCGGTCATTTCCGCACTGGAAGTTTCTAGACAATGAACTAGTTATGCATAATGAGACGGTATTTACCGATAGCATGCTCAGTTGGTTTAGTTAACTACTATGTAGCTTGTCAGCGAGGAGCTTCGTGGTCAATGTCAACAAACTAATTAACTACGGAGTACGGAGTACTCCTTAGTGAGCTCAATTTGAGTTCGCGGCCTAAACTGACAACACGTCCAGCTGTTTGCGTGGGGCATCTTTCATTATTACATAGGTCATGGAACCCGCCAATATCTTGATCAGATTTGCTCGCAGCATCTACTTCTACCATGACAACAACCAGAGATATTCCTAATTCGCCATTACTTCAACGCCTGGATTCTACGGCCCCACATGCATTCGAAAAGCCTTCCAAACGAATATATGACCACCAAGATGTCTCTACCTTCCTTACCTCCCTCGCCTACAGGGATATCATGACATTTATTCTCCAGCTGAACCGATCCATGGTGCCAACAAAAACCATTGAAAACGGTTCACCAAAGATACAGACATGGCCCCTAGGTTCATGCGCAATTAGCTTTTCAGAACCCGTGAGGCAATTACAGCTTCTACTGACGAAGTTAGAGGCCATAATCATCGAAGTTCCTCCTGACACGGGGCCACGGAGATTCGGCAATATTAGTTTCCGCAAATGGTTTGAGGAGATGGAGTTACGGGCTAGTTCCATGTTAGACGAGTGCTTGCCCTCTGATGTGCTGCTACGTGGGGCACAAACCCCAGATTCTGTGACAGCAAAGGTGGAACTGATGGCATATCTTACCGGCGGTTTTGGGAGCCCTCAACGTCTGGACTATGGCACAGGGCATGAATTAAGCTTTTTGGCATTTCTTGCTTGCCTGTGGAAGCTGAATGCTTTCTCAGCGAGCGACTCGGGAGCAGAAGAGCGAGGTATAGTCGTTGGTGTTATAGAACCGTAAGTGCGCTTAAGATATATATTGCATCGCGGGATAAGTCAACTAACTATTTACTGTCAAAAGATATTTAAAACTCATTCGTCATTTGATTATCGCCTATACCCTCGAACCTGCCGGCTCCCACGGTGTATGGGGTCTCGACGACCACTCTTTCATTCCCTATATTCTTGGTTCTGCCCAATTGGCACCGGCATGTAGCCCATTACAAAAAACACCTATTGAGGGCTCCTTAGAAGATGCCCCTGCTCCGAGCTCTACCGCTAAGCCAAATGTCGTAGAGCGGGAAAGAAAAGCCAATATGTATTTTGCGGCGATCAGCTTTATCAATGATGTGAAAAAAGGCCCCTTCTGGGAACATAGTCCAATGCTATATGATATATCTGGCATCAAGGATGGATGGGGTAAAATCAATAAGGTATCTTTCTGTTTCGAGGCAATTTCCCGTTCATGCACTGACTGTTTTTTAAGGGAATGATTAAGATGTACAATGCAGAGGTTTTATCGAAATTTCCTGTCGTACAACATTTTCCTTTCGGCTCTTTGTTCCGTTGGGAGAAAGACCCCAATGCTGCTTCACCACTAATGCCTGCCCAGTCGTCTTCCTGTCATTCCCAACCAAAGAATACTGCGGCTCCTACAGTATCAGACTCCAGATCGGCTGTGGACGCGGGTACTAAAGCCCCCTGGGCCTCAATGGGCCCTCCACAAACATCAAACTCTGCTACTGCAAGAGGTCTATCTAGTTATGGAATTTTACGTAACCCCTCTGCTTCCACGCAGCCTCCTTGGGTCTCACAATCGGTAGAAAATTCTACATTAAATCCTCTCCCACCGGCCCAAGCACCCTGGGCTGCGACAACGCCGCCAGAAAGCGGGTACGATCCGGACTCCGCAACCACCAAAGCTCCATGGGCAAAGTAGCAGCTAGCGAGTATATGAAAATTGAGCCAGTTGGTCTAAGAGATAGGGATTGCTAGGTAGCCGTGTAATGAACTTCGATAGTTGTACGATAAAGATCTAATATCACTCAACAGAATGTAATACACAGGTCTCCAGGTATAGATAATTATGATAGTGATGATGAAATACACAACGTCATCCGGAATGAGTTTCACACTCAGAATCTAATAAACCTTTTCATTTAATGATTCTACTCCGTAGTGCCATCTTACCAGAACAATGCTAGCCACCCAAAAACGTTGTAAAACTCCCACAATGCACCGAGACCGGGCTGTGCAAATGCTATCATATCAATCCGTATCAGAGTCATAATCCACTAATGTCACCATATTAGACAGAACTGAAGCTTTTGTAGCTTCTAGCGACGAGGTCCTAGCCGTTCTTCTATCCCTACTTACACCATTGAGTTTGTTATCTGTTTGATTCATGACAGTAGATTCCTCTTCAGTATTGCCCCGAATAGCAGCGCCATTGTTCGCACTCCTTTTCTGCCTTTTGGCACCAGGCTTCCAATCTTCGTCTATATCCTCAAGGAACGGATCCATAGCAGCTTTCGTGTTACCCTTTAATTCTTCCTTCAATAGAACTATTTTTTTGGTAGCTACCTCTGCAGCAGGTTTGCGAGAGACCTTTCCCAGGCTCCCTTTCAAATTATTTGTATTGTGCTCTTCCACTGTAGAGAACAACGGCCGTGCCCGAGATTGTGTGGAAAGACCCTCGGCCGGTGTCGAAGATGGAGACCCAAAATCAATCATGCCGGCACGGATGCCATCATCGTCTATCTCTTCGACTAGGTCAATTCCGAGACTCATTTTGTCGCGCAATGTTTCCGCTTTCTCGAGTGCACGCTCTCTGCCTTTTCTCCCTTCTCTGAATGACCGTCTCAGATTTCTCGATTTTTCGTACGGGTCTTCCCAGTCTCTTGCTTGCCTGACTAGGAGCTCCTCTATCCGGGTTTGCGCAGTTGCGTATTTGTTCTTATCAACAACCTTACTCTCAAATTTTGCGAACGGATCCTCCACAGCCTCTTCCTCACCGGGAAGCTTTATCCGGATCTCCCCAATTCCACCCTCTTCATATTCGCCTTTTGTAAACTCACTGGTAGCTTTTCGCCGGGCTCCCTCCGTCACGACATACTCTGTATTCTTAGGATCTGTTCTGATCTCAATCCAACCCCCACATGGCCCATGTTTCATCCGAAAGCTATATATAGGCGTCGAGTAGTAGTTTCCAATCTTTTTCTTCTCAGCATTGAATCGCACACCCTGCCCAATGAGCACTGAATCTGCCGGTTGGCAGGTGGAACACCATATGGCAAAGGGCATTTCAAATCGCACGACCAGCGCACCGGTGGTGTGAAGATGGCGTGCACGAGAACCGAGGGCATGTTTTCCAGCCAGTTTATTACCGGTAGTTAGGCCTTCTTGGTCGGGAGGGACATAGCTAAAGATGCGTCAGAGAGGCGATTCGAAAAGTGCCAACAATGTAGCCCCACCGTCCCATATCTAGTAAAGAAAAACATGTCAGCACAAATCTTCAAAGCCAATAAGAGAAACAAATCACGTACTAAAGCCCTGCATCTTGAGAGACTCTACGGTGTAGCCGTATGATGTGTGATAAGAAACCCTGAAATAGGCTGTAGGCAGCAGATATTGAATATTACTCCGCAGCTAGTTAGCTAGTTAGTTACTCTCTGGTTGAACCTAGCAACTTTAACTAACTCTTAAGTAACTATTCAGAAGTATTAACTAAGCTTTACCATCTTGACTGTCTGGCATTTACAAATGTTACAATAAATCTTCTATCAGTCGCTACATTGCATACTTAGCTATCTTGAAATGGCCCTTACTACCCTTTTCTTTTTATTGCGAAGTCACGTCGCTTTAGTTCCCATGATCAAGATAGGATGACGAAAAACTACATATCTATTCAACAGCAGCTATGCTCGTCTCTAGTTAACTATGTACATTGGATTCCTTTTCATCTTCCATCGTGCCAGCAACTGCCTTAGTCCAAAGAGCGACAACTATTTGTTATACCAGTCTCACAAACTGCCTTCATATCCCCTACATGTTTACCAATCCAGAGCTTTACACCTTGACCAGCGCGAGGGGCTTTCCAATCTTGCACCACCGTGTCCCAGACACTCACGTCCTTTCTCGTGATTTCCATAGTCAGCACCTCACTGTCTCCGGGCTGCAGAGATTTCGTTTTTTCAAACTGTCGCAGCTGGTATTTTGGGGTGGGATAGGAGCCATCGACAGGCAGCTCGACGTACAACTGAACAACTTCGCGCCCAGCTTTCTTACCAGTATTGGTGACCTTGACGGATACTACGAAGACCACGTCCCAAAGCGCGGGATTACCGCCCTCTCCGCCCCCAGCTCGTGGTCCGGGCTTAGGTGTCGTTGAATACCCATCTGGATACGGGTAGTCCGACTTTGGTTTGATGCTGGAAGGATTGTTAAGGTAGGGATACAGATAACGCCAGATTTTTTTCAAGTCCTTTGGCCATTCTACTTCGGAGGCTGGCGGGATGCTGTTAGAATATGCGGGAGCATCACCCTTTGGCTTGCGTGGAGGAGGATACTCGGTGAGTGGGGTACGCACGGCCCACGTAGCGTCTGAGAAGTCAAATGTTGTGTACGACAGACCATAACCGAAATGATATTGAGGAGTGATGTTTGCTTTCTGGAAATGCCGATAATCGATAAACAGTCCTTCCGAGAAGGGGTCCTGTATCTGTCCAAATGGCTGATTAATGAGGGACACACTTTGAGGATAATCAGACTCTGCTTTCGGAAGAGTGTACGGCAGATGACCACTCGGACTGAAATCTCCAAATAAGATGTCTGTTATGGAATTTCCGGCCTCTTGTCCAGGGAGATGTGCAAACAGGACGCTCTTGACGGAGGGAAGGTCTATCCACTTGTCCATGAGAATAGGACCCACGGTATGAACGACAACCACTACGTTTGAAAATTTCTTTGCGGCAGCTTCAATCAACGCATCTCCGCCATGCCAGAGGTTCAGCTGTGCAGTCGTTCGATCTCCGGGGTTCAGCTCAACAATTAAATAATTTTCGCCCGAATTAGCATTCACGAAAACAATGGCGACATCGTCTGCCTTTGCTTCGACTCTATTTGGAAACCTGTCAGTGATATAGAACTCGGCGGTATTCGAGATGTTTCTAATAGCGTCTTCGGGTGTAATCAGATACGGAAGATTCGAAGTTCCACTACCCCAGCCCATTGTGAGGACCCCTTTGTTGCAAGCTTTGTCAATACAGGAATTAATACCCTGTGGGTTTGTGCCCGCATCTGTTCCAAACACCTTCAGGGACCGATTGCGACTCAGAGGCAGCAAGTTATCTTCGTTCTTCAGTAAGGTGATCGAATCTCGAGCAATCACTCGGGCCAACTTATGGTGATCCTTTTGTACATTGACATACTGATTCAGAACTCCAATGGGGGAAAATAGCGCGCCAGGATATATGAGCCCAGTTGCTTTGTTCGTGTAAGTGGAAAAATTTGGCAAAGGAAAGTTTTTGTCCTGGCCAAGTTTATACCATGTGGCTACAATTCTAGACACCTAAAGAGAACATCAGTCTTGAGAAGATCGACAAATTATACTACCGCTAACTCTTACCATGTCGTTTAGGCGTTCAAGAGGGACTGTCCCATTCAAGACCGAACGAGAAAGCTCCGCGCCCCAGAAGCTGGCCCCGAACAATGGGATTGTCACATCGCCTGGCATGCTCATATCCAAGCCTGCTAAAGCGGAAGAGACACCCCCAATATGAGCAAACCAGTCTGTCATGACAAAGCCTTGGAAGCCGAGTTCATCTTTAAGAATACCGTTCATCAACATGCTGTTTTGGCAACTTGATGACCCGTTGACCTATTAATAGTTAATGCAATGAAATGCCAGCGGGAGCGGTGTGCAGTACATCATTATATGCCATCATAACAGATCCAACTCCAGCACGAACTCCTTCAGCAAATGGCCACAGGTATAGCTCATGCAGAGTGCGGTCGTCAATATTCGCCGAATATGCTCTTTGGATGATGTTGGTCATCCTATACATCTCCTGCTCGTTTCCCACCAGGTGCTTGATTGTTGCAATAACACCGGTGCTTTGAACGCCCTTAATGGTCTCGGCACCAGCTATGGCTTGAAGGGACGGGTCTGAGCCAAATCCCTCCCAGTTTCGTCCACCCCGTGGCTTGCGTCCAAGGGGACCTACAGAAGGTCCTAGGTGAATATTAACGCCTTTTCCACGGAACTCTTCACCCAAGGCCCGTCCTCGGTCGTACATGAGTTTCTTATCGAAAGTCGCTCCTACGGAAATTCCTGCCGGAAATGCAGTATTGTGGTCCGTGTTTCTAAGCCCCAACGGCCCGTCCTGCAGACAAAGCCTGGGAATCCCAAAACGGGGCGCACTGCCGGTCTGGCCAACGCATTGACCCATCAAATAGCCAGTTCCTGTTGTAAGATTCACCTTTTCTGCCAACGTCATTTTAGAAACGACTGCATGGGCTTTGGCGTATGCTTCTGCCCAAGTTGACACCCAGCCACCCCTGGGCGTTGGATAGTATGGAGGAGAGCGAAAATCGGCTGGAACGTCAGCGCGCGTGTTAACATGTCCGGTACCCGTCGGCACTGCGATCGATGGATAGACATGGCACACAAGCCAAACAAGAAGGGTAGCAACCCATGTCATGGCCCTATATGATAGAACCATTCTATATTAACGAATAAGATATTTTTTAAAAAACAGAACGAAAGAGATTTAGGTCATGGTAGAACATAACAAACCACTGCAGCTGGAGCGGGCACGAAAAATATCCTACAATAAGCCCCCAGGAGAGATGGGGTACGTGTACTTATGTATGTACGGAGTACATACATCCATCCCCAGAGTCCACGGATCTTGCAAATAATAAAGGGAGCCCGATAACATGGCTCATGACATGTGAGAGTTGAGGAAACAAAAATCACTTGTTTCTCATCCCGCTAACCTTCAAGAACTAGGGTACGTTCGGCAGAGCATCCCCGCCCCCCATGCGACTTGTGCCGGGGAGCTCGTTCGTACCCTGGAACTTACCCTGCAGAGCCAGGATAAACATGAGTTGGTGTGCCACGCGTCTTTGATCCTTCAAGGCAGCCTCTTCTACGGAGAGAATGAAGAATAGAGACTATCATCGTCGCTCAGGATGGAATTAATGTCAGTACATAGATATTCCAGAAGCCCTGGGGTATGCGTATTACCCAATAGCAATAGCAACTTGACTCTCGATCGAAGAACGGTCGCATGATTGATTATCCGGACTAACTTGTTAGCTCTCGATAAATTTTCAACTCATTGCGACTCTACCATAGATTAGGGCGGCACGATGGAACCGCGAGGCTGGGCGCAGATCATCATCCCTTCTGTTGTCACAAGGCCTGAGGGATTCTGCATATTGGAGGATTGCTCCCTTATTCCAGTGGACAGGCCGATCGGAAAAGGGAGTACATTGGAGTGAGCCTTGTCACAGGTGTACCACAATCCAAAGAATGCCAAACTGATAGGCACAAAACCTATGCTTTGTTTGTCATGTGGAGTTGTCCGCAAGATGTTTCTTCTAGAAGATAGTTGGTGTGAACTAACTAGCTGACTATTTATTAACTAGTTAGTTTAACCAGCATAATAGAACAAAGCGCCTCTCCCATGTGCTTCGAACTACCCCTAAAACATCGCCAATAATCCTACCAACACGACGGTTCCAGCAACCACACCATTTCCAACCATACGGCTCGATGCCGCGTTCAGGGTCTGCACGGCAGGCATGCTCCCTGTCGCTGACCCGGATTTTGACACGACCACAATGCTCGTTGCGTTTGCGATCGCTAAGGAACTGGTGGTGATTCGGCCCGAAACGCTTGTCACTGAAGCGGTGCCTGAGGCCGCCTCAGTTGGCCCGGTGGCCATGCTCGTCACGGCTGGGGAGCTGGTGCTTGAGGGCGCGCTGACGGCAGTGGAGGACGCGGGCACGGACGACGAGGGTGTCACGTCGGTTGGCACGGACGCGGCCTCGCTCGCAGTGCTAACAGGTTTCGGCGTAGAGGACGCGGAGGATGGTGTGGGCAGGGCGAGGAACCGGGGCGAATACGTCTCAGTGCCCGTGTAGGCAGCGCATCCTGGCACGCTGTACTTGGGCGGGGCGCGGCCGCCACCGCAGTCCAAGAGCTCGCAGACCTCGCCTGTTCCGGGCACGTACCACACGTTGACGGCGCGCGAGAATGAATCCACCGAGGTCGTGCTGGTGCAGCCCTGGAGATTGGTTTTTGCGAATGCGAAGAAGGAAGGCAGCGCTAAGCAGCCAAGAATAAGCTTGCTGAGCATTTTGGATTTCTGACTTTCGGCGGATTATTTTGTCTTTTTTTGGCAGGGCGGAACACTGAGGTCTTTTTTGCTTTTGAAACAATTTCGTCTTAAAAAAACGAGTGGCAGCAGTTAGCAGGCAAACGAGAGAAACGGGTCGGATGGGATTTCGTGGCCGTCCTGGCAGCGGCTCCCTGATTTATATGGCCGCTGTCGCCTTCTGAGCGGCATTTGCGGCCTCGCCTTGGAAACTTGATGTTCAGATTCAGGGGCAGCGCCTCGGAAGTATGCAGGCCCGGCCAATAACAGCGGCTCGCCAGCGCCATCGTCTGGCTGGAGTTGGCTGGCTCGTAGCTAGCTGGCACCTAGCCGGAGTAAGAATGCCGGGTTCTCCAAACGCCGCGATAAATAGTAATCATAATCCCGCAGTTTTGATACAGGTGTGGTTATTTTTAGGTCGACGGCGTTGCTAGTGGGAGTTGTGAAACAATGAGGTTGTTTGGTGAAGACAAATGGTCTTTTACCTACTCCGTACATACACATTTAATGATCAAGTTATCTCACAAATTGGCTGAGTAAACTATAGAACCGCGGAGTACTCGGTGGTCAGTTAGCTATCTAGCGATGTCAGTGGCTGTCTTGCTGTGTTATCCAACTAGTTAACTAACTACTCCGTACACCTCCAACCCATTCTTAAAACAGCCGACCAATTTAGCAAGAAACTGGAACAGCTATTAGCCTTGCAGAATGCATTTCTTCAGATGACAAAGTAAAATACTATCTAGAACACGCCAAGCTAATGAACAATGTTATTGATTGATATTAACTGTCTAGATCTTGCTCTGACCCCTGGATTGCTTTTGTTGAAATGTTGAGGGAATACGGGGTATGAACTGTTGAATAAACATCTCTATCCGCTTTAATTGCTGAAATACCCGGGGAACAACCAAGACAACCTCGCTAATGCTTCCGGGTTCATGTGACCAGGCACGGTGCTAAGACCCATCTTTACTGTTCCCTCCAGGTGTTTGCCCCAAGCAAGATCGTGGTGCTCGTCTTTCGTTAGCTCGTCCAAGACGGCGCCGATAAATCTCCGCGCATTGACTGCATTGGCCTTCATGTTGGCCATCACAATTTCGACCGTCACGTCTTCCTCTGAGCAGTGCCAGCAGTCGTAGTCGGTTGACATGCAGATCATTTGATAGGCGATTTCGGCTTCGCGGGCAAGTTTCGACTCGGGAACACAAGACATGTTGATTACGCTGCCGCCCCAGATACGGTAAAGATTGCTCTCTGCGCGGGTGCTGAATTGGGGGCCCTCTATGATGCGGAGCCCTGGTCAGTAAAGAGCCATGGGGATGGGGGCAAAAATATAAGCAACATGATCAAAATCAATACGTACCCATGCAGACCAATGTGCCTTGGTCGTGGAGTACCACGCCCTCACCCTCTAGGCTATGCCCACAAGCGCGAACAATCTTTGCGAGGCCCTCGTCAAAGGGATCTGCGAAGCCAACGTGTCCGACGGCCCCTCCCTCAAAAAACGTCCACGGCCTCACACCTTTTGTCCGATCAATTACTTGATCCGGAACCACAAAGTCTCTGGGCTTAATGGCTTCCTGCAAGCTGCCCACGGCAGAGAACGCGATGATGCTTCGGACCCCAATAGATCGAAGCGCTGCGATATTGGCACGGCTTGGTACCTCATGCGGTGCGAATTCGTGGTGAACGCCGTGGCGACTAAGAAAGGCAATGGGAACGGTCTTGCCGGTAGTGGAACAAGTGTGATGAAGAACGGTGATGGGAGAGGACGGGTTGCCCCATGGCGTGGACACGGTGAGACATGCGACTTGAGTGAAGCCAGGAAGCTCGCGCAGGCCCGTGCCTCCGATAACACCGATATGGACAGGATCTGAGCAGAGAATGTGAGCGACCGAATGATGCGCGCGGGGGGCAAGTCAGGGGAGGGAGCATACCAGCGTATGTGGTGGGAAGTTCCGCCATTCTCCTAGCTCTTTGTTTCGGGCTCTCGATGGCTCGTCGGTACGGATAGGGTCTGGCGGAGAGGGCAATGCAACGGCGCAGGGCTTGCATGCGGCGCGCGACGGGGTTTTTCAGCGCGGAGATGGAGGGGCAGCCTTCGGTAGCGGGGAGGGCGCGCCCCGGGCCAGTAGGGGGCGGCAAAGCTTAAACGGCCACGCGGAGATAAGATTAGGGCTTCGAGGGTACTTCCGGTTCGCAGCGAAACGGGGTTGATGGTTTGATATCAACAGCAGGGTGATACTGCTCGAAGAGACTTGTTTGTGTACTCCGAGATCTACAATAAGACACATTTCTGATTCTCTTGCTATCTGCGTAACATCAGTCGAATACAACTTTTTTCCCCTGAAAGCTTGCCTGATTCTTTTTCTCCTTGGCTAGTCTCGCTGCCTCCCATGAAGGATGCAGTGGTTTCTGCTCCCGCGGTGGTTGAATTTGCCTAGGCGGATTCGCAGGCCGAGGGGCGCTTTTATGGTCTACCCTAGAATGATGACCAGCAACCCGCCTACCATTACCACGCCCGCGTCTTCGGTCTTCCTGCGACATTGCCCCTCGACGCATGTCCCAACCGCTATCGCGAGCGCTGCTTTCGGTCTGCTTACGCACATGGTTGGCGCTTGCACCGTACTTCTTCTCCCACAATTTTCGCCGAGCTTGCTGGCCCATTCGGTTCTTCCGTGGTGCAATGGCTTCGGCGGCCTCATCGTCCTCCGCTTCGGACTCCGTGCCGGACCAGTATCCACCCATTGTAAGGGAAGGTAAAAATGTAGTTTCTGATGCTTTGTCCTTCGACTTTGAGGGCTTCTTGGTCTTTGTCGCAGTCGCTGGAGGGGAGTCTGAATCGGCGATTGAGGGGGTAGGGGAAAGCGTCAAATCCTTTACGGGGTCATAGGCTAAGCTATTCTGGTGACTGTTCTCATTATCAATATCACTTTGTCCCCCACGATCACTATCGTTGCTGGCAAATTCCGAACCCGAACTTGAGGCGATGCGATTTTCAAACTGCTCGAGGTCAAGCTCGTCATTGTAACCCCCAGACACATTGCTATCTTCATCAATGGCAAGTGCCTTCCGTATTGGGGTATCTGTGTCATGCTCCAGAGCTGTCCTTCTGGCACAATCGATCATTTTCCTCTCGTCGGGCTTTACCTCAGTTGAAGATTTGGTATCGTCCAAGCCCAATATTTCCCGAATGCCAGCCATTATGCCCGGCATAATTGTCTTGACAGGATTGGAATTGTATAAGCGCGCTGTAACATTTGCTGCAGGTCCATCCTTACTTCCGTCGAACAGATTTTGCCTGGAAATATCTAGCTGGGCAAGGACTGGTGAGTCTGCGATTCGCTTCGTCTTCACTAGCTGCTTTATTAGGTGCCTCTGTGAGATTTGTAAAAGATCCAGTGACTATTGACGTACCAATTAGTAGGAGTTATTGCGGGAAATTATAAAACCTCACAGTCATCTCACCTTCAAAGCCTGCACCTCTTCTGTGAGTCGTGAGAGCAGGGCCTTGTCAGACTTCAACTGCGCCGTCTTTTGGCGCCTTCCTAGCTTTTGACGCTCAAAACCCCGCGCAGTTTTAAGGGCTTTGTGTATCTGCAGTGTGCCATATTCGATCTTCTGCTCCAAACGAGCTGCTCTGAGTGTCAACTTTCGCTCCTTTGGGTTGAAAGATGTGCTTTCTTCGGTCTCATCGAGCTTGCGCTTTGGCATAATGTCAGGTAGCAAGTGAAATATATAGACAGATGAAATAAAAATCAACGGCAGGCTTGCGCGTTGCTGACTGCTACTCTGTACTCCGTTCAGACTACGCTGTCGAAAAGAACTTAGTGTACGACATTATTTTAGCTATCTACGGAGTACTCCGTACGGAGTATGGCTTTTGTTCGTTAACTTTTAGGTAGTTAACCTAAGTAGTTAGTTACGGAGTACTCCGTAACTAGGTAGTTAACTAGTTAACTAGTTAGTTAGTTACATAATTAACTAGTTAGTTGCTCCGTACGGAGTACGGAGTATTTAGTTAACTTAACTAGTTAATTAGTTAGTTAATAGCAACTACTCCGTACAGAGTACTCCGTACTCCTTAGTTTACCTCTCACTACTCTCTCTATACTTTGTACTTCCGTACATACCAATGGGCGCGTGGCGCAGGTAACAACATAGTTAGTTAGTGGTGAACTAACTAGCTGCAGAGTACGGAGTCCAAATAGTAATTTTTATCATCTTCTATTGAGAGTGCCTCTTTGTCTACCTTCTTTCTCACTGCCTTGTAACAACCCATGGACAAAATAACAGAACACAGAATTGATGCAGCCTGTGATGATTTTGTTGCTGCAATTGACCCTGTGAAAGCATGTGATTTGGCCTCATCATGCCATCCAAACAAAGCCGCCTGTTCTATCCTTGGAGAGTGGAAAAGGGGAAGTTACAATGTTTGTATCCCAGTTGTTTTCAAGAATGAGGCCGAGAAGTGGATGATCAGGATTCCATTACTTCCCCGATTGGCGTTTCCAGAGGAAAAGATGCGGAGTGAAATTGCGACCATGAAGTAAGTCTTGTCAAGCGAATCAGTGGCCAGGATTCGAGCTCATTGTCGTGCTAACTAAAGATAGGTACATCACTGAAAAAACTACTATCCCTATTCCTCGCATCCACCACTACTCAATTACTAGTGACAACATCCTAGGCCTTCCATTCCTGATTATCGAGTATATAGAGGGGAACACAATGCATTCTATAAAATTCACTTCTTTAGAGCGGAAGAAACGGCGACGCCTCTATGCTCAAATAAGTGATATCTATATTCAGTTATACCGGCAACAATTTGATAGAATTGGGGCTCTCACTCTGACTGAAGATGGAAACTGGATATTCGCCAGCAACCGTCCATTAACCATTGATATCAATGAACAAGAGATTAGTGGTCTGGATTTTTGCCGCTTCCTGGCTCCTGATCAGACCTTCCAGTCAACTATCGATTATGTTTACATGATAGTAAGACTAATGTTCAATGACTTTTACCGCGGCCGTGATTCTATTCTAAATGAGAGTGATGCTCAACTATACTTGTACAGTATATATGCCTGCCAGGGAATTCTGATGGAGTGGGTTCAACCTGAAACCAATAATGGACCATTTGTTTTAATGCATGGTGATCTTCGTCCACCAAACATTATCATTGATGATGATTTGAACATCATCTCAGTTTTAGACTGGGAGTGGAGCCACACTGTTCCAGTTCAAATGTTTGTTCCTCCATCCTGGCTTACAAATCAAGACGTTGTTCAAATTTCAGACAAAATCTCCTCAGTTGGGTATCTTGAAGCTGTTTATACCTTTACATTTGAACTGGGCTGGCAGGAACATGCTTTTCATAATCCCAAAAGACTTTTGATACGTGATCTTCCTCTGTCAAAATATTGGGAGCGCTTATCCTTGATTCAGGACTATCTCCTTCCTTTGGGACTTCTAGCCCCCCACTGTTTCTCAAACATCTACTGGAAAGTTTTAGATAGTCACTACTATGGCCAGAATGGCAATAAAGAGCGAGTACGGGCTTTCTTTGAGCTTGACATTCGAAAGCCCAATCTCCAGGCTGTGAGGAATAAAGTGGAAGAGTACGAAAAGTACAAGAGGGAGCTACAAGAGTTAGGCATAGAGCCGAGAACCATCGTGCCAGCAACCACGGCCGAAGAATTGTCCTGGCTGGCGAAGGCCTTTAAAGAAAGAGAGACTAAGAATGCCGAAGTGATGCGGGATGTATTTGACTCTCAACAGGAACCCCAAGCCCAGCACCCAGCGTGCACGGTTCTAGATACTTCCACCACGAAGGAGCTTTTAACTGCAGGTACGTGGCTGATTATAGCCTTCAGTGCTGTATCTGCGATCCGCATTATCAGCGGCAGATCCATAAAATAAAGTGCCAAGGGGCATTATTACTGTATTAACGGAGCAGCTCAATTGCATCTCGAAGACTCTTCAGATCAGCTTTGATTCCGCGCAGTTTCTCTTCTTCATTTTGGATTTGCATATCAATGGTTGCACCCGTTATTTCAGCATCGCGGGCGTTTTGCGCCGCCCTCGCTTTGGTACTAAGCTGTTCGAGGGAAGCTTTTCGCTGCACCAAGAAAGCAATAAAATTTGTAATGTTTTCACCTTCATCCTGCAGCGCTTCCAGTTTCTTCTCTTTTTCTTCCAGCCCTCTTTTGATATCGTCTAACAACGAATCTCCAGAAGTTGCCATTGTAATTTAATCAATACCTTATCGCAGCAGAGGGCTAGATAAACAATAAGAAGGATATTGTCTGATGTATGAGACAGATGACATGGCCAAGGAACCCACACCACCTTTTTTCGGTCTGTATGTAAAGGGCTGAGGGGCTGAGGCGGGGTAATATCCATGCAGGCTGGCAGTTCTTTGCTTGGACTGTTGAGAGGGCCCAGCCAGGTCAATGTGACCCCTGTGTACTCAATAACTGAATAGCATAGGCTATCATTCTCTCTTTTCTTATTATCTTTGTTATATGTGTTTCTAGCACTGTTTCTGTGGTGGGTGGGTGGGTGGGTGGGTGTTATTCATTATTTTTCATAGCCTCTTATGCAGTCCCGTTCGCAGGTCCCCAGGTGCCCAGGCATGTGGTCAACAGGCATCTTAACTGGTAATTACTGGTTCCAAACACAGATGTTACCAGTGCGCAATTGGTATGATGTGGGTTGAACTGTCTCCAGACATTGTGAAGTGGCTCAACAGATCTTGGCATTGTATAATCAGATTAAGTTACTAAATATTACTAGAAGTATTAGAAGATCTTGAAAGAACTTAGAATGTAGTAACTGTAACAAAATGATCACTTATAAAGATGCTCAGTATGATGTTGTAAGATGATGAGTGGTCATACTTTTCTACTATCTGATTACTACTAATAAGAATCAATAAGAAGTCACATTAACAGTGATGTAGATTACATTCATCTATTCTGCTGCATCACTTCAATGTTGTTGTTGAAAATATTCATTGTCTGATTACTACTGATAGATGTCAGTGACAAATAATATTAACAATGATGTAGATTATATCTGTCTATTCTGCTGCATCACTTCAATGTTGTTGTCAGAAATATTCATTATCTAATTGCTACTGATAGATGTCAGTGACAAACAATATCAACAATGATGTAGATTATCTCTGTCTACTATGCTGTCTATCACTTTAATGTTGTTGAAAATATTTCTTGTCCAGTTGCTACTGATAGCATATATCAGAATGCAGATATATTTGATATTTATTCATTAAGATATTGTCTTATTATTGACATTCTAATTACATGCTTCTAGTTTATACTGATGTCTACCACTTGGTCTGCAACATGGAGGCAAGTACAGAGCTAGCACAAACATTTAATTTTGAATTTACATATGAGATTGATGAAGATGCAATAAATGAAGATGATAGTTATCATAAATTTACTGTTGTATGTCTATTAAATGAGCTGCATGAGACAAGATACTAACTGTCATTAGTTAGATGTTATCAATAACAATTCAATACAATTGATTGTTCAAGATAGATTCTCACAGCACTCAACAACTATGAAAATTGAACATGTTCAGTTTCTACCACAATATCCAAACACTGAGATATATGACTACACATATTGTGTGAACACAGAAAAAATGTCAACTGAAAATATTCAGCAACTACATTCAATGATATTTATTCAATGACAGCTGATGATAACTGAATTTTACTGACATGAACTAGATACAATATGGACATGAAAATCAGAATGATCACACTACATAATGAGCTCATTCTCCATTTCTTGATGTTTCATGCAAAGTTATTAAATATCAGTGTTCTGGTGTCAAGATTTGTTCAAAAGCAAGATCAGAGCTTTGCTAGATTGAACATACACATGTTATCAATTATGCACAGCTTGATATAGAAATAACAGAGCATCTATCAGAGCTTACTGATGAGATTCAGTTAGAACTAGACAATATTTCTGATGAACATATCATCTGAAATCAATTTAAGTTCTGATGTCAGTTACATTAAGAGACATGCAGTGAGTCAGAATGTTACAGTGATCAATTGTGCATTGACTGATGAAGACAGACATAACTGAGTGCTATCAGTACTTACTATATTGATTGCAAGATCTGGCAGAGAGAAGATGAAAAAACTCATTTTTTTTGAAATATATCTGCAGACTTAAATTGAGATCTTCTAAAACATCTTGTCAATGACCCAACTTTAGTTATACAACAACATTGCTCCCAGATCCTATCAGTTGCATCATGAATAAAACATTGTTGTATGACACTCTTCCATCTATTACTGTGTTTGATTCTTATCAGTTATCATCAGCACATCATGATCATCTTGGGGAGCAAACTATTACTATTCAGTCATGTGAAGTTGAATTTGTTGTTGTGATTCCAGATCACAACACTTCATCCCATCTGCTTTTCATCAGCTATGGCATTCATACACATTCAGTACCACCACCAACCAAAGTTCCAAAACATCTAATTGATGATATTCAATGTGTTATTCAATGAATTCATGATTCATTGTAAGACTCCATGCTGCAGCCTTCTTACATTCATTTCATCATCTAAAAGAGGTTCATAAAACCTTTTTGATGCTTAGATGATCATGCTTCATGGCATCTGGGGTTCATAAACTTCATGACTGATCACATGATCATACTAGCAAAGCTGAACACACAAAATCTGCCACAGACACTTCTTTACAAAGATCAGTGACAACATATCTAGAGACTCTAGATACTGTTGTAGCAATACAAGTTATCTCTCTCTCTCTCATGCTTAGATCCCTTCATAACCACTTCTCACTCAATCTAACCACATTTATGAAGACTGTAAGCCATTGCCACATTATCTGCAACCACCCAAGCCTCACAGTTTGCCACTTCCTCAAATAAGCAGATGGCCTGACAATGGTTTTCACAAGGCAGAACAACTGAGACCAAACTGAATCCTCAACCCTTTTCTCAGTACCAGAGTTAGCCAAGACACCAAGTGCAACAATAAATCTGGATAAAAGCATAACCCAGACTGAGGAACCACCCTCAGAGAACACAGAATCTCTTGAGAACTTAAGAGAGTGGATACATCTCATGGAGAGAATTCAAGAACTACAGCAGAATTTACAAACCCTGAATAGAAAGCATGGATGAACAGAATCACTTAATGTTCTGACCTCTAATCCAAATCCTCCAAAGAAGAGTTCAGTCATCAAGCCTTCACAACACAAGACCAACTATCAGATCAAGAACTATACAGTCTACTGACAGTTTATCTCCCAAATAAAATTCATCTGAGATGCTAGTGGTCTGGACAACAATGAAACTCTGAAGTATGCAGTCACAGAATTGAACTATAATGAGAAAGATCTTTGAGAATCACACTCAGTTCAGAATTCCACTCTGAACACCTGAACTGAACTCAAACAATTTCTACTTTTATGACTAGATGATTCTGAAAACTGAACCTGATTAGCCTGGAGAAATCTTTTTCACCTTTGTAAAAGAGATGATGAATCAGACTTTGACTGATTGCAATGATTCCAACAACATTTGCAACAAGTGGATGAAGAGACACAGAGTGTGGATAAGTTCATCAAACACCTTTTTCTATGGCAATATGACAAACCTATGTGCAATAAGCTGAATGAACAGAAGAATCTTCCAGAGAAACTGAATGAGATTCAGACAGTTGCAATGTGATTATGACCTAGTGTCAAGAGTTCCACTCATCTCAATCCAAAGTCACAATCCATCTCAGAGACAAATACCAACTGTGGTGGAACACCATTCTATTCAAATTGAGTCTGTGGACCACAAGATTAGAATTATAGAAACAAGATCTGGATCTCATCACAACAGAGAGAAAACCAACATCAGAGAATCTTCAATTCCCAGTTTATGAACTCAAAGTGAGGTGGAAAATCAGATAAGAATGCTTGCTACAATTGTGGTGAGACTGATCACTATGTGGATAAGTGCATCAAGCCAAAGAAGAAATAGAGATTTGGGAAGCAGTCTGTAGATAGAATGAATATCAAGCAATTGAAGTTGTCTGAGCTACAAGTTGTTTTCTCAATCACATTGTTCACCAGAGTTCATAACTCTGAGATAGAAAAAGAAGTTAAGTGAACTGCTGCAGCAGACTCACTATGTTTCTTTCTGATCATAAGTCTGAAGCTTGCAGTAAGACTGGGTCTGAAGATTCATAAGATGAATGTTGAGATGGAGACTGCAGGAAAGAATCATTCAAAGTTAGTATCTGAAGAAATTATGAACATTTTCTTTGAGGCACAAGATACTATGAGTAATTGACAGATGTTTAATGAGCAAGCATTGATTGCTGATATATCTGAGAATATGATGTTAGGTCTCTTCTGACTACACTGTCATGATTCTGTTGTTTCATTTGGAAATCTGTCACTTGAGTTTTGTAAGCAGGGTGGATTAGACCCTATGACAAAAATCAAGTCAGTTTCTCTAAATGAACTTGTTGATGGTGGTAAACCCTTCTATGTAATGAGGATTCATAAAAGTGAACAAGTCACCATCATGAATGTGAATCTGCAGATATCAGACAGTTATAAAGATTTAATTGATGCATTCAGTGATGCAAAAGGTGCTTTCTTGCTCCCTCACTGAGAGGATGACCTATGTGAGCAAGTCAATGTGCAGTAGAAGCTCATACAACAAAAGCTTAGTTAGTAGAATATACTTACTGATAACTATATAAATATATATAAATATATAAGTATATAGTTATATATAAGGTTTTGGTGAA